>NW_027395551.1:0-230411 GCF_047715705.1 Aspergillus ambiguus | reverse complement strand
CTCATATCCCAACAATCATTAGCTATATTATGATAATATGTATATAGAAGCTGTATGTAGAATTTTGGAACATATCTTTCTAGATTATATCTCTATAATCTACTGTAATAACTTATAATACTAGTATTAGATAAATTACTAAAAAATACAGTGTAATATATATTACCTCGACATATATGGACTGTTATCTTACAAAATTTGAATGCTGGCATTACACCTACTTTAGTATGCCAGCCTATGAATATAAAGCACTGCAGGTAAGTTGTGGTTGAGATAAAAGAGCTTAAAAAGTGGTCGATTAGTATGGAATCCGGAGGTGGAACGCTCGCCTGCATGGAACGTTCGCTTACCGAATACGTTACGCTGATTTGTCAGCTCTCCACTTTATATATAGGTATAGATACCGTCTTAGGGACTCCGCATCTCCCAGCTCCAAGCTCCATTCCCTATCAACCAAACCAACATGACCGACCAAGTCAGTAATCCCCTCGCACGCCCACCACCCCACTGACATCCCCAGGAATCCGCCATCTACCGCCACGCCGACGCGGACGGACACTTCCGCCGCAAAGAGTCCGCCTTCCGGTCGTTCGTATCGCCTGACCCATCCGCGGAATTCCCTGCCGAGAAGGACCGATACGTGCTGTACCTCGCGTACGGCTGCCCGTGGGCGCACCGGACGAACATCGTGCGGACGCTCAAGGGCCTGGAGGAGATCGTGGAGCTGGTGGTGCTGGACCCGGAGCTGGGACCGGACGGGTGGTTCTTCAGCGGGCGGTGGGGGTCGGCGCCGCGGGACCCTCTGTACGGGTTCACGCACCTGCGGGATCTCTATCGCAAGGCGGACGCGGGGTACACGGGACGGTACACGATCCCGGTGCTGTGGGACCGGCGGCGGGAGACGATCGTGAACAACGAGAGCAGCGAGATCATCCGGATGTTCTACGAGGCGTTTGACGGGCTGCTGCCGGCGGAGCGGCGCGAGGCCGCGCAGCCCGGCGGCGGGCTGTACCCGGCGACGCTGCGGGCGGAGATCGACGCGATGAACGAGTGGGTGTACGAGCGCATCAACAACGGCGTGTACAAGACCGGGTTTGCCACGACGCAGGAAGCCTACGAGGCGAACGTGTACCCGCTGTTTGAGGCGCTGGACCGCGTCGAGGCGCACCTGGCGCAGCCGGAGCACCAGCCGTACCTGTTTGGCGAGCACATCACCGAGGCGGATGTGCGGCTGTACACGACGATCTGTCGGTTCGACGTGGCGTACTATCTGCTCTTCCGGTGCAATTTGAAGATGATCCGGCACGACTATCCGCGCATCGATCAGTGGTACCGGCGGTTGTACTATGACGAGTCGGAGCGGACGCGCGGCGGGGCGTTCAAGAAGACGACGTTTTTCTATATTGTGAGTGGATGGGAGTGGATGAGTAGGAGAGTTGCGCTGACGCTGACGCTGGCAGTATAAATATAACTACTTGAAGGCGCTGGGCAAGCGCATGGGTGGATCACAGGTGGTTCCGGCTGGACCGGTCCCAGATATTCTGCCTTTGAAGCTGTAATGTGCGCGGGATGGAGGGTAGAGAACGCTTGGAGATTAGGGCGACAGTAGTTCCGTATTGGGTATTTGAGTTACTAGATGAGAGTTTCTGATCGCATGGTAATTCCGCACCAATCCAACAGGCTGCACCGGCAGGACCCCGGCGCCGGTGTCAGGGGTCGCCTCGGGGCTCCTATTATTGACTGGAGGGCGTCACCGGCGTCCAACGGCGACGGGATTCCTTGTCCCTGGACCGGTCTGATCGAATATTTGACCGAAAGGGGTAAGGCAAGCTGGAGCCAACGGGGATGACAATCCGCTAGGCTCAATATCTCGGTTGACTGTCAGCGGAAGCCCCTATCTGTGGGAATGAATTCCCGGAAGGAGAAGCGATCTGCTGGGAGAGAGCTGTCAGCGGTGGATAGGACGCCGACGTCGTGGTGACGGTGACGGGAGAAGCCGAAAGGGACATTTGACTGGGTCTAGCGTGGCCCAAGCTGGTGGGACGCCCCTGTTGGTTCAGGTTCCAGGACGCGGTGTGGTGCCGGGGATTGACCGGATTGAAATGGAATGAACAGGATGCAGGTTGCTGCAGGGATGCATGTCGTGCAGAGGGGCATTGCCTGCATTCTTGGACATGGAGGGAGTGTGAGAGAGGGCGTGTAGGCGTACTCCTAGTCTCTTGATAAATTGCGATGGTTCAGGGCGTTTGGTTTGATTATGATGGGACGATGGAGTTAGCTGCATCCCTCGGGCCGTAGAGGAATAGGGAGAGTGCAGAATCCACGTGGATGTGGGTATATCGTGGTGTCATCTGTTTGTGTCAGTGTAGGGTTCGTATGGGGAGGAGTGACCTGCATGAGTTGGAATTGTGGTGGTGGTAGAAGTGTGGTGATAGTGGTGGTGGTGATAGTAGTAGTGGTGGTGGTGGTGGTGGTGTGGTGTAGAAGTAGCAGAAGTAGCAGAGGGAGTAAGAACATGTACCCAGACATTAATCTGGTCTTTTCTGATTCTATAATTGTTTACTCTATATTCTACTATATACTATTCCCCCTCCTATACTATTACTGTTTATTATTTGGGTATTTCCAAATTCCTACTATATAACCCTCCCGACTGCACGTGGAGCCTCCGCCCGCTTATCCGAGTCAATTCTCTTTCTCTCTTTCTCTCTACCTCCTCTTCTCTCCCTCTCCCTCTACCTCTCTCTACCTTCTCTACTCTCTCTACTCGACTCTTCTGCTCCCGTGATTATTAATCCCGTGCTCTCTTGCCCTCTCTCTTCTCCCCCTGATCCTCTTCTCTCTTTCTCCCTCTCTTTCTCCCTCCCCCTCTCCCTCTACCCCCCCTCTTCCTCTCTCCCTCCATCATGGCCGGGAAAATGACCTTGTACAAGCTGGTGGTGCTGGGTGACGGTGGTGTCGGAAAGACTGCCCTCACCATCCAGGTAAGTCTTCTCCATTTGACCCCCTCCTCCTCCTCCTTCTCCTCCTAACTCCCCCAGCTCTGTCTCAACCACTTCGTCGAAACCTACGATCCCACCATCGAAGACTCTTACCGCAAACAAGTCGTCATCGACCAACAATCTTGCATGTTGGAGGTCCTCGATACCGCCGGTCAGGAAGAATACACCGCCCTGAGAGACCAGTGGATCCGTGACGGCGAGGGCTTCGTCCTCGTCTACAGCATCACCTCGCGCCCCTCCTTCTCGCGCATCCAGAAATTCTACAACCAGATTAAGATGGTCAAGGAGTCCGCCAATTCCTCCTCCCCCTCCGGCGCCAGCTACCTGGCCTCCCCCATCCACGCCCCCGCCGGTCCCCCGCTTCCCGTCCCCGTCATGCTGGTCGGTAACAAGAGTGACAAGGCCGTCGAGCGCGCCGTCTCCGCCCAGGAGGGGCAGGCTCTCGCTAAGGATCTCGGCTGCGAGTTCGTCGAGGCCTCCGCCAAGAACTGCATCAACGTCGAGAAGGCCTTCTACGATGTCGTCCGCATGCTCCGTCAGCAGCGCCAACAACAGCAGGGTGGTCGCTCCCAGGACCGCCGTCCCACCGGTCTCGGTCCTATGCGGGATCGGGACGCTGGCCCCGAATATCCCAAATCCTTCCGCCCCGACCGCTCACGGCATCGCAGTGGCTTGCGCTGCACCATCCTGTGAGCGCTGCCTGGTCCCGCCCACCGGGATGTCGTATCCCCTTTTTCTTATTTTCTTATTTTATTTTATTTTATTTTATTTTTTTTTTTTTCGTCTTGATTTGATTTCCCCGCCTTCTGCCCGCCATCCGCGGTCTACGTCGGGAACCATCCCCCCCGGCGGAATGCTTGACGCATGGACCGCGGTCGCATCCCCTTTTGGGCTGGCGGGTTTCTTGTTTGCTCTGGTTCATACGTGGGCGGCGAATTTCTTGAGTCCATCGCAGGGTGTTTCGGCTACGGAAGGAATCCTATGTTTCATCAGAGTTGGGATGCCGGAGCGACTGGGATCATAGACCGATTATGTTGGATTTTCATTGGCCTTGTTCAGGATGGGTGAGACCGGTCATTCTCACTCCCTGGAGATGCTCTTTTCGTTGGAGGGGTCGGTTGGGTTTGGGCACCAAAGCCACCGAGGGGCTCACGGAGACGACCGAAAGAAGACCATGTGGGGGACGCGACGGAGGGGAAGTGGACCGCTCGTCTGGTTTGCATTTACCTCTTTTTTCATCATGAAGCCAGAAGACAGGCGGCAGTCGACCGTTTAGCAGGCATTGCGATATGATACCCTACGGCTGAGCTTTGCGTTTTGATCTTTTTTTTCCCTTTTTGCTTTTATTGTGCACTTTCTTGGGCATCGGCGAGTATCTACCAAAAGAAAAAACCCAACAACTGGATTTACCAAATAGAATCGAATCAACGGATTATTTCACATGTTTCTCTTCACCTGGATGACCTCGAGATATACTATAGGCGGGAGCACAGTCGTCCTAGTCCATACTAATTCTCGCATGGTCCATGCGTTTCGTGCGGGGAGCTGTCCCTAACCCTGCCGACAGACCATTGCGCTTAGCCGAATGCTGATCCTGGAGGTTGAGAATGCACTAGTAAGCAGTACTAAACCATATCATATACAACGACGGGTGTGCGCGCAGAAATGGCAGTCCGTATAGTGCACACACTTCCCGGGAATCCCCGGGTATACGCAGCGAGGATGGGAACAGGCGAATATATTCCGCAGCCGGTTCTCCGTCAGATCCTTCTTCTGCAGTAACCGGTCGAAGAGCCTCGCCGACGCCATCCGCGCGTCCAAATCCTGGCTCAGGGCGTCGGCGCTGTACGCTATGATCTCGCCGTCCCAACCTTGTTAGATGGCGTACCCCCCGTTATAGTCATGGACCGTCACGTCGGGATTTACCTTCGTGAGGTCTTTGAGGGCGGCTTCCGATTCTAGGATTATCGAGTTCTCGGGGAGAGTGACGTTGTAGTGGGTGGTTGATGCATAGATGGTTGTGAGGAGATGGAAAATGAGGAGGACTGGGAAGGCATTCATGATGCGCTCTGGATAGTCACTAATATTTCTTTGGATTAGAACGTTTGATTCGTGTCTGGACCCTCCATTTATACTCCCTTCAGCACGAGTAATGATCCGTCGTGTGTCAGTTGTGTGACGTGGATCTAGTCCACCATTGAACATGATAGAATGAACCGACTACGATGGGGCCAGATAAACAGTGATGGGAGTCTCAATTGCCCATAATGAGACCCGATCCAGCAGACAAGGGCCTGCATCTCATGTCTCCAGCGCGATCAAACCTCATCTCCCTCTCGACACCACGATGTACTCCAACCGTCCTTCAACTCGCAATCCATCACAACCCGCATCCGGTCCTAGTCTTCCACCAGCACAAATCAATATCACTTTCTACCTACCAGACAGCTTCACTCACCGCATCTGCTCACACGGCATATTCATCGGTAAGAGTCCCCGCCCGTTCGGCCTCCTCCAAATGCTGGAATCTCAAATCGAATTCGTGACACATATCGTCCGACAGGACCGCAAGGACAGTACCATCCGGATTCTTCACGTAGTACCCGTTGTTTTCAGGCCAAAGGCATGATAGCGGGTTTTCCGCCTGGAACTGGCTGCTTTCACCGAGTGTCAGGATCTCTGACGTTCGGGACGGGATCTTTATAACGGGTCAGCGACATCGTTGGCTGCTGTAGGAGACACAATGTGGATGGCAAGGGTGCATGGAAAGTATTGCGATGAAGAAGAGCCTCTCTTCGGTCTATAACAGCTTCTGTTCGACCTACGTCACTTGTCAGGGCGGTAGAAGACCCGGAAGCTTCAGGCCTGGACCACGGGTTGTCCCACGCCATGGACGTCAGATGCTCAGGTGCCTGCCGAGGTACACCTCAATAATCTAGTTGGAGGAGGTAGATGAACGATCCAGTCTAAGACCAGGTGGCTTTTGTTCTTCCTGTGTATCTTGTTTTGCGACCTCAACACGTCAGGAGTCTCCCTACGTACCAGTTGCTAATGATAACAGCGTACATGGAAACAAAACGTCCACCATGTCTCACGTAAATGATTTATAAACTCTCTTACTGGAATGTTTCTTCTTCGAAGGTCTTCTCTTCGTTGAGTGACCCATGTCTGGCATCTCAAGATACAACTAGGCGAAAATGTACGCATATCAAGTAGAAATATGCCTATAGCTAACCATAATACACTAGCTCCCAGATATCTGTAGTTCCTACGGCCTCCCTAGAGTTTGTAGGCTGCAATACCGAGCATCTGCCCATCATGTTACTGTTATCCCTTGTACTACTTCGAAACCCCTTGCATGTTCTTGCCATATATATTGCATCTTCTTCGGCAATGTCTACCGAGATGCACGTTTTGAAATGACTAGCCCGGTGCAAAAACGCGAGAAAAACGACAGTGTGCCGGCAACGCACGACATCCACTCGGGGACAGCGAAAGAGATCTCGTACAGCCACAATGAGGATGATGACGCTATTCTTCAGGCAAACGGCCACAGCCAGGTAATGGCTCGCCAGTTCAATTGGATCTCAGCTCTTGGTCTAGGTTTCTCCATCACAAACTCCTGGATTGGCTATCTGGTAACTAGTGCCATACCTCATCCCTCGCACACCATGGACCGCTCGCTCACCATAGTCATGACAGAGCTGCTTCGGACAGACCCTCATATACGGTGGAGCACAAGCTTGCATATTTACTCTTATCGTCGCATTCATCGTCCAATTCATCCCCACGCTGGGGCTTGCTGAACTTGCGTCAGCCTTTCCCTCTAGTGGGGGCCAGTATCATTTCTGCTATATCCTCAGTCCGGACAGGACTAGGCGGTATTTCGCTTATACTGTCGGGTGGCTTTCAGTGCTGGCCTGGTGGGTTGCTACGTAAGTAACACGTCAATCCCCAGGGGCAGGTAGAGTTGACCGGTGGCTAGTTGCTCGGGGATCTCTGTCACGACGTCGGCGCTTAATGGGATTGTACATTTTTTCATCCCTGGATATGTTGCCAGTCAATGGGAGACCTTCCTAACGTATGTCGGGGTTGCGATAGTCACCAGTGTGTGCCTCTACTCACCTTGTCATGCGAACAGTGAAGCAGCCTAACTAGAAGCCATACCTAGTGATTCCCATTTTTCTGGTCCCAAAGCGGATGTCATACGTGACTCAATTCACCCTGTGCCTTTCGCTATCCGCGTATCTGGTCTTTTTCGTTGTATCCCTGGCGATGCATCAACAGACACGGTCAGCAACGTGGGTGGTAAAATCTGGACAAGGGATTAGTGGATGGAACGAAGGAACTGCCTGGATGCTAGCCGTCGGTAATTCGATGTATTCGTTCGGTGCGGTCGATGGCGGTCTGTATTAGCCTCCCATTCCATGGCGATGTGCTGACCAGTGCAGCTATGCATATTTCCGAGGAGATGTCCCAAGCTGGTCGTCGGGTTCCGCAGGTGATGATCATGTCCTTGATTCTTGGACTCGTGACATGTCTCTCTTTATTCATCGCCCTGACATTCTTCATCTCTGACTTGGACGCAGTACGGGATTCACCTCTGCCAAGCCTAGAATTGATATACCAAATGTAAGGATTTGTTCTTCTCTGAGATGGCCCTTTCTAACTCTAGCAAATCCAAAGCACTGGAAGTCGAAAAACAACTCTGGGCCTATTCATCCTATTTCTCATGACATGCATGTCTGCATTGCCCTCACAATGGGTCACATCCGGTCGAATGGCATGGGCATTTGCGCGGGACGTACGAGCTTCCGAGTCTACACTCCACACCAGGAGGCTTGCTGACCGTCGCAGAATGGCACTCCCTTTCCCGAAATTTTCTCTCACGTATCGGAGAAGTTCCAGTTCCCCGTGTACGCGACAGTTGCAGCATTTTCGTTCATCTGTGTTTATGGCCTGCTCTACTTGGCCTCCACCACCGCGTTCAATACTATTATAACCTCAGCTGTGTTGTTTCTTAATATTACTTACGCAGTGCCGCAAGGGATACTCCTCTTACGTGGCCGGGAAGCGCTCCCAAAGCGGTATTTGAATCTCGGACGGGTAGGGTATCCCTGTAATGTGTTCTCCGTTCTATGGACGACGGCGCTGGTGGTGTTGATATGTTTACCGCCGAAGATCCCGGTTACGTTGCAGTCGATGAATTATATTTGTGTGGTTTTGGCTGGGGTCTTCTTGGTCATCAACGGTTTATGGCTTTTTATCGGAAGAGAGCGGTTTGAAGGACCGCATATTGACTGGAGTTTACTGGGGATGTAAAATAATAAGAGAACGGCAAATGTTTGCCTCAGGCTTTTCATGCTTTTTCGTTCTTTTTCACTACCATCACGGGTCAGGCATATCATCTTGGGTCCACAGGAACTGCCCTAACCTACCTTCTTTCACCGCTGCTTATAAAACTGGCAGGCTTGTTTGTGTATATCCCAACGAAATGGAAACGCGTTCATATCCTACAGGCGTGTTCGCTGCCAAGTAGTCGCCCATCTAGACGTACTAGACGTTCTGCAGCAATTTGTTTGTTTACCTCGGTTAATTAGAGCTGACATAGCCACGACCCACATTCCCTTAGCCAGATGGCAATGAATTGTCTTTGGATCTCCGGCCTGGGTTTACAGCAGACATAAGTACATTTTTAGAACGATGACACCGGGGAACCGGCATTGCACTGAGGGCTTGGTCTTCGTCAGTCCATTATGTCCCAGAGACAGGAAAAAGGCGCGGTCGTACCTCGCCTCTCGGGGCATAAGGGCAAGGATACGAAGCCAGCGAGAGCGCAAATGCGAGGATCTGTCTTCAACGCAAGTAGCCGACGTGACTAAGTGTTCCGTCCGGCAGGAAGCTGAGGCTAGTACAGCTGCCCTTGCTCCACACATCCCATTAGAGGTCCCGCTAGTCGGGTTCGCTATGGTGGAGCGATTGATATCGACTAGCATTTACGGGGGCATGACCAGCACATGGGGGGTCAGTCCGGCCATGTGTCCTGGTCCGACACATTTAACGCACCGTTTGTCCCAGTTGTCCCCCGCATTAGACTCCATTTTTCGCGCTAATGTTGCATTCCACTCGGTTGATCTGCAAATGTGGACGACGGAAGATGAGAGGAGAAATCTGCAACTAACGGCCTTGACGTATCGCGGAGAGGCAATTGGATCTGCTCGAAAAGAGTTATTGCGCTACATCGAGTCTCACTCGCACGAGCGGTCCCGAAATTCGATCGCAATCCGCCAATCCGACTGGGAGGTCAGCCTCACTATTGTCCTCCGCCTCCTCCAGTTAGACTACCGCTTCGCTCGGGACTGCGTACATTCTCACTTTTTAGCTTGTCGTCGTTTGCTGCGAAACCGTCTGCCTAGCTTTTCAGCCAACGAAACCTCAATACGAGCTTTTGCATCTGCTGTTCGAAACCCACACCTGCATCACATTATGATCACCTTTGAATGCGCGCATTCGACACTAGAAAGTATCATCTGGGATGATGTGGACGTTGAGTTCTTTCGACAAGCTTTGAGCAGGCTTGTTTCTGGTATCAAAATCGCAGACGAAGAGAAAGTGAGGCACAGAATGTGCCAGCAGCATTTTTCATCTGACGACCCCAGAATCCCAAGGAAGACGCTACTGTGGCGCTGCTTGGCCAAGAAGCCAGGGACTGTCACTTCCAACATATACGGCGATATTTCCGAGGCCATTGTACAACTGGGAAGCCTCCTTGTCCTCTGTTCGGTCTTCCTGGATTACACCAACGCCGACGCTTCAACCCCAGAGCAGTGCATAGAGGAGCTGGAAAACTCACTATATACGCTAGGTGAATCAGAAGCATTATCCAGCGCGCTCAACGTGTCCTGGCTTCTCGGTGGTGGAGTGGGGTTGCCCCTGGAGAGACGGCGGGAGAGGCTTTGGCTTGTGTCTGGCATCCTTTACGCCCTCAAGGTGTCGTCTCCGCTGGATGTGAACGGAGCTCTACTCGGTATCGAGGATATCAAACAGCAATGCTTGTGCTTTTTGGGCCATACGGTAGCTCGTGAGACTACCAGCGTGCCTGTCGATATCGATCAACCTACCCTCTTGCGAGGCCAGTGATCTTCGGTACTATAACCGTATTAGGAAATTTCCTAATGTGGACGGGATACGCGTCTGCTGTGCTCTCAAGAGTCTTCAAAGCCCAACTGTGAAGATGCATTCGCTGTCAGTCTACTGGGTTGGACCATAACTTCTTCCACATCTCCCTGTATAGCATTCTCAGCGATGGCTGCTCTCTCGTCTTCTTTGCCATCCCTCCGGAAATTCTCGGAGCGCATCTATATTTCCGACCCCCCGGGAGACGAGTCGCATGCTGCCAAAAATGGCCCTGCAGTAATTGTCCTTTTCACATGGGCTGATGCCCACCCTCGCCTCGTGCAGAAATACTTCACCGGATACCGCGAACTCTACCCGTCCGCAAAGATCATTATCGTACTGGCCAAGACGATGAGTACGTTCTTTGGAGGACAAGAAGCCGCGAAGGCCATTGTCAGGGAAATGGTTATGAAAGAGTTATACAAGAAAGTCGATTCCAACCAGGGTTTATCCTCTGCAGTCGACCATGCAGTGCGCTCAGACAGTCAACCGCAGAGGAGTGTCCTCATGCATGCCTTCTCAAATAGCGGCGGTCTCAATCTGGAAGCTGTGTCATCTATTTGGCATACAATGCAGCGCTCTGCAAATCTAGCCCCCGGCCCATTGCCTATCAGGGCTCTCATCTTGGACTCGACTCCTGGGGGCACCTCATTCAAGAAGGAATTTCCGCGCTGGACTTCTGGGATAGCAATTGGATTTTCATTTCTTCCCAAATTCCTGGCGAGGCTCGTGGCTGCTGTCATTGTGACCATCCTAATGGGGTTGCCGATCTTACTGGGGAGGGAATCGATGCCACAACGGGGCCGCAGGGTTGTCAATTCTCCCATTAATATACCTCTCAATAGCGCGAGACTGTATATATACTCGGATTCAGACCCGTTGATCCGAGATAAGGATGTTGAGGAGCATGCTCGTGAAGCGCAAGCACAAGGCTACAAAACCGTTATCTTGGAGAAGTTCCGTGGCTCTGGGCATGTTGCACATATGCGACAGGATCCTAACAGATATTGGGCCGCGATTGCCAAATTCTGGGATCAGATTTGTACATAGATCCAAATTCCGCTAGAAGAGGGATAAAGTGCCTGTAAACAGGCTTTTTACATGTTAGGCTCTGGGAAAGTGAGTTCAAGTGGGGATATATGCCTTGTTTTTGTCATGTCTATGAGAAGTGCGCTGCTGCAAATGACATCAGCTGTAATTCTGGGCTACGATCATCGCAATTTCTGGCATTATATCCTGAATAATATTGTTTTGACAACTACTGCCCTTTCTTCTCCAAGCCGTCAGGTATCGAAGCACATGTTGATGCTATTGGTCAGTTTTGCCTGATCATCAATACATAACAGGTCGAACGGATTAGGAAATCTGCAGTAGTTCTTACTTTTCGAGTTCCAGAGTATTAATCCTCACTATACGCCCATGGCTGCAACATTTTGGGGACTGAAATTGGTTATAAATTAGGCCCCACCAGTCTATCAACTACTCTCTATAAATTAAACAGTGAATCTTTTTGTATCAGAATACCTAAGAAGAAGCCGTCATGGAATGCATTGCAAAACAAATTGTTGATCTTCTTGAACTTGCCGGGACCTGCAAAGCCTTTGGTGTCTCTGGGGGATACATCTTCCCATTGTGGTGCGCCCTAGATAATTCCCCAGTAATTGACATCTATCATTGCCGCTCTGAGGGTGGTGCGGCCTTTGCCGCCATGGAATTCTCCTTGCATAACGATGCCTTGGGTGTTGTATTTGGCACGAGCGGGCCTGGGATTTCGAATGCTTTCACTGCATTGCGGACAGCACGCGCAGATGGCGCCCGGCTGGTGTTCTTGTCCGCCATCACTGGAGATGATGAGGAATGTCCTCGTAACATTGCAAGAAACTACTCCAGACTGGGTCACAGCCTCAACCGGTGAAAGCTTTCAATATCCTTTCAGCGATAGATTGTTTGTACGCGACCAACATGATCTTCGCCATATGTCGCACTCCTTGAATGCGCTTATGTGCAGCTCCGCAGAATGCCTGGGAATTTTCGTTAAGCCTTCGGTCCAGAGGATTGCTGTCCCACCGCTTACAGCCAAAATCCTCTCGAGTCATAGTCCCGACACAGCAAATGGCGGGTCACAAAATATCGCAAATTCAGCAGACTACATCCAGTACAGGCTAAACCACGATAACTGTGTCATACGGGCCGGATGGGGTTCCCGGAATTCAAGTGAAAGCCTGCTGAGAATTGCCGAATGGTATGAAGTCCCTGTCATCACTACACCACGCGCAAAGGGGGTTTTTCCTGAGACCCACGCTCTCGCTTGGGGATGTACAGGCCTAGGTGGAACCGTTGATGCAAACGACACCAGATTGAAAGATAGATCCACAGTAATTGTCCTAAGGTGGCGACTGGAGGAGCTGAGCTCCTCATTCATCCACAGAGGCTGGGCGAACAAGGAAGTTATTATAGTCACTACACGGTCCAATAGGGCTGTCCGCCGAAGCCTTACGCCTCATGCCGTGTTAATCCAAGTGGGAATCAGTCAGCTCCTAGACTGTCTGGTCGAGCGGGTTGCTTGTAAAGCCCCGTGGCCCCTTCGGCCATATATTATTCCCCTTGAAGGATCCCAAACAAATCTCATACATCCTGTCTCTGTTCTTTCTATCGTGCAGGAGATCGCTTTGGATATGCACGACTACCATATTATAGCGGATGTGGGCAACGCCCTCACATGGACGACTTGATATTTGCGCTTCAATCGCCCGAGACGGTTCCGCGTGAGTACTCATGAGGCCCCCATGGGTCATGCAGCATGTGGAGCGGTGGGGATTGCATCCGACAACACGAGGGTTCTTGCGTTCGTGGGTGACGGAGCTATGCTCTTGCAAAATGAGGTCAGCACAGCTGTGCAGCATCTCTTGCCTATCATTTGGCTTGTTATGAATGACGCTTGTTACAACATGTGTCGGCAAGTACCCAATTTGGCCGACTCCTCCGCCCCGGAATGCTCAATACCACAGGTGGATTTTGCGCTCTATGGGCGGGCGTTAGGAGCCGCAGGCTACTCTGCGTCGTTTGTGAAAGAACTACGCGAATCTATAGAGAGTGCAATTGCAGTCGGAACCCCTACTGTTATCGATGCGCGTATTGACGGAAATGTACGTGCTCCTGTGGGAGCCCGGACAGCTTCTTTGGCGCAGGGTCGACGTCTGCGGTAAAGTGTATATAGCAATTTTAATTCCCACGATTGGGACACGTGAGCGTCAGGATCGTCAAATTGACACAAAAGTCACATGCCTGGATCTGTCTCGAGAGAGCTGTCACAAGGCAAAGTTGGGCTTATGACGGCTGATTTATTCCCAAGCTTCTAAGTCTCGACCCACAGGTCTTCAAATACATGCAAACAGACGTACACCGGACAACTCAGAGCTTATGTCGATCAGGTGAAATGGTGAAAATCGCTGAATTCATAAGCTATCCAGGATCTCTCCTTCTGGGGGCTTCCTACCATACCCACAAAGCATTGAACTAAGCTAGGGGCGTGACCCCTAGCCTAAAATTAGTGGACGGGGGACCCACCTCGACATCTTACTACCAGTACTGCGTATGTGTCTCAGGCCGGGGACCATGTGCAGGAGTGGGGTTGGTATCGTCAAGCCTGTTGCTTGGAGACCCTGCCCGGAGTTGGTTCTGAGTTGACGCTATCTCATTCTCTATGAGCTTGTTGAAGCCGCCCGCTGTCCGAAGTGCCCTCATACGGTAGTGGCTCGACGGCGGGCTGCCATTGTTCGCTGATCTCTCTTTTTTCGGCACCCATGCTGACTATATCCTCGACCATATCAATATCATCTTGACGGGCCTAGACTTTCAACCCGGCGTCGATGGTCCGATATAGCCGCTCAAAATCACGCATAGTAATCTCAGCGGCCTCGCTCCTCGCTTGCGAACATGCGCCTGGATACACTCAGGGATCTTCTCTCTTTGCCACTTACGCAGCAGCCGCAATCGGCCTGCAAACGCTACAGCATCCTGCATAATACTGGATTCTGCTGGAAACTCTGAGTCACTGGCATTCTCAGACATAAGATGGATGCTGAACTCTGACGGCTAAGTCGAGTTTTCGCCACCCTTCTACGGCATGCAAATAGCCGGCATGGATTGCTGTGGCATCAGCAGGCGTAGCTACAGGCGACATGGCCATACTCGGCCGGAAGCGAGGAATAAGAGGTTGGAACGAGTCGTATCTTCATCAGATATGGGTAGTTCGCAAACCAAGGCAATATATATGCATCTTCAAACGTAGAATGTGGTGACCTTCTCTAGTCCCCCAGTTATGCGCATACGTACTGTATTTTCTAGATTAGTGTATGACTGCTGTGGATTGGACAGTGGGAGTACAAGTCTATCACATGTTCGTACTATGCTTCGTGTCTCTAGATATTATAATAGATATTCAAACACTTGATCAGGTCTATTAAATAATCACTTCCAGGTCTATGCGTAGGAGTGGTTAATCCAATATTCTGGAGCCAATATTTCAGGGACATGCACAAATTGCACATCGTTCCACAGGGTGTTAGTGGATCACCAACTGTAAGAACCACTGTCAAATTTGGAGCTATTTCAAAAAGGGGGCTCAGCTCTTTTCACACCAAATCTTTGGGAAATAACGACAAGCTGAGCTACTGTAGTCGCAGTAGCAAAAGATCCTGGGTCCCCGGCGGAGAAGGCTTGTTCCAAGGCAGTGCTCACGGTATTCCAATCCACAAAACCTAGCTGGTCTACATTCTCCTCCGTCAGCAGGGATTTGAATTTCCTGTGTAGTGGTCCATCTTTCTTGAATTGGACAGGTCCGATGTATGGTTGCTTCTTCCGATGATACACTTCGTCCGTAAGAAACGGTCTCATTGCTTCTCGTAAGATATGCTTCTCCCGAAACTTATTAGTGTCGGGGTCATATTTGATCCTCAGGCTTGGGGGGATTTTGTTGGCATATTCAGTAACGCGGTTATCTAGAAAGGGTGGGCGACTTTCAATTTGATGCACCATGTCGATATTATCTCCGTTGTACCGCAGAATAAAATGAGGCAGAAAGGCTTTAATGAAAAGGTACTGAGACGTATTTAGAGGGTGCCAATGCTTTGCAATGGCTTCGTGGACGCGCCCGTTCAGACTCTCCGCCAAGCTGGTCTCAGGGCAGGTGTTCTGTTCACACCAGCTGGAGAAAGGAATGCGAATGACTCGGCTGATGAATTTCCCTGACGAGATATGATTCAGCATGCGATTTGTCGACAACGGTGGCTCATCTAAACATCTTGGAGGTCTAAAAGGTTCAGGCTTTTGAATTGGCATCTGTCCTTCTGGCCATGAATAATCTGCCTCGAGAGATACATCATGATCAAAGAAGACCGAATAGCCCGCGAAGTGTTCATCAGATCCCTCTCCTATGTTACATAGTCAGTTGAAGTTTGCATAGGAACCTTGGGGTGGATATTCACCGGTGAGCACCACAGTGATCCCCTGTGAGCGAGCCAATTCTGCCAGAGCTAGTTTCCCGGGTCCGTTGACATGGGGAAAAAGAGTTTCACTATGCCAGATAGTATCTTCAAATTTCGATACCATAACATCCTCATCAACAAAAGCAGTATGGAGTTCAACTCCTAACCAATCTGCAGTCCGCTTTGCGACATCTAAATCCTCAATTCAGTGACATCCTCGCGCAAGGGTAGCAGCATAAACCAACCTGATTCATCCGTGCCAGATTCTTTCTCAAATTGCACCGTGAAACATTTAATTTTCGATGAAACGGGCTTTTTATCACTTCCCAAACTGACCTTCTCCTTTTTGACTAGATGTGCGACCATTCCTGCAATGGCAGAGGAATCAATTCCGCCACTAAGGTAGATACCCACGGGGACATCGGCGCGCAGGCGAGATCTGACAGCTTCCAGAAGGCGCTCGCGAGTACCAGCTATAATCTCCGCTTCCGATCGAGTTTCTATTGTTCTCTATAGGTGGACTGCACTTAATACACTACTCGACGAGTTATATTGGGAGGGGTCATCTTTACCTTATCAGGATATTCCAGATCCCAGTATGGCCTCTGCTCCCACGTTCCGATGTCCCTGCTAAGAAGGTAATGACCAGGCAAAACAGAATGTACAGATTTAAAGAAAGTTTCGGAGCTATGTTGCCACGAACTGCTTTTCAGATTCGGTACGGACCATTCTGGCTTCCAGCCAAAGGCCAGAAATGACTTCATTTCGGTGGCCACTAGTAGTCGATTATCCACGACAGTATAATAGAGTGATTTGATCCCATACCTGTCACGTGCCGACAAAAGTAACTGACGTCTGGCGTCCCAGAGGACAAACGCAAACTCACCCTGCAGGTGGGAGAACAACGCGAGCCCGTAGTGTTTGTAGAGCGCTATCAAGATTTCGCTATCACTGTTGCTGCGGAAATCATATTCCTTGGAAAGCGCAGCTCGGTGATCCTCATAGCCGTAAAATTCTCCATTAACCACCGCGTGGATATCACCTTGAGCGTCGTGGAAGGGTTGGTTGGCCTCGGGGCTGAGATCAACAATAGACAACCGAACATGACCAAGACCTGAGATTCAGAGACAGTTAGCCTACGAGCTTGGGAGTCGCCGGACAGGAAGATTTATTCTAACCAATACGGCCATCATGGTTCACCCAGATTCCGGAAGCATCAGGGCCTCGATGCCTGACAACCTCCAAACTGTCCTCCACTTCCTTATGTAGGCGACACCTGGCAAATGACTCGCTGTTCGTTTGAATCTCAGATGACTGCTTCGCAGTGAACACGGCGCTGATCCCACACATTATGACTGATTGTAATGGTGAGTCTTCTTAAGAGAAATAGGCTGAATATGAGACGAGATAAGAGAGTTTGTGTTGGCTGCTGGGTTTAACACACTGTTCTCCTCCAATAGGGCGTGCTTATTCATTAACCGTGTCTACTCTGTCCTAAAATAGGCTCAATGGCAATCAATGCAGTATTTATACAGTTCAGATCAACCAATTGGTATGGCAAGGACAGCCTATATCACGCCTACACACGTTTCCCTGACACATTACGTGATTAAACTGATTGGTTGTCTCCACTAAGTTTAAAAAAAATAATATATATAAAATAACATGGTCGCTTACTGGTTGCATTCAGTACATATTGGCTCACTTTGCGAAAATGCAAGGCATATATGACATCTCACATTACTGTGGATCTATGCATCTAGACCTAAAGTTTAGACTATTAGCTGACCCTTACAGTATACTCACGACCCACTGCTGACAACTGAATATGTTGGCGCATTTAGCGAAAATGCAAGGCATATAAGACATACTCATATTACTGGAACTATGCATCTAGATCTCAAGTCCAGATTACTAACTCTCTCTTATAGTAACTCACAGTTCAGTACAACCTATAACTAGATATATTAACTTACAGTACAGAAATATAAGGGATATAAGTTATTTTACTATATGTATTTACTTCTGTGATCCAGATTGAAGAATCCTTATAGTACTTTCTCTACATTAATTAGAAAGTAAGGAATTTTAAAGAGAGATAAGATAAGATACGTATATTTAATAGATGCTTTCGACCGTTTAGTATTACTTACCAAGACTCATAATCTACTTCGGCTAATCGCTAGATATATTGGCTTACCAGAAATGCAAGGCATATAAGACATATTATATTACTGGATCTATGCATCTCAACCTTAAGTCTAGATTATTGACCCTTACTGTGACTCACAATCCACGAGCTTGTAACCCACGAGTTTGTGAATGGAGATAAGATGATATACATCTACTTAACACGTGCTTACTACCGTTCAGCAAGAATCCGCTTCAGCTAACTACTAGTTATACTAGCTCACAGTGCGAAACCATACAGTCTATAAATTATTTTACCTTACTAGTACCTAGCCCTCTTATCCAAATAAAATAACCTTATAGTACTTCATTTGCTTTAATTTGAAAGTAAGGAGTTGTTAGATAAGATAAAAGAAACTTACTACGGTCTAGTATTTTAGTCTCACAATCCACTGCAGTTGACAACTGGACATATTCGCTCACGTTGCGAAGATGCAAGGTATATAAGACATGTCGCATTGCTGAACCCACGTATATAGCCCTGATGCCTAGGTCGACCAGCCCTAATCGTGCTTTTACCTGTTGACTTAGAAAGTAAGGAGGTTTTGAATGATAAGGGTCTCGTCATTCAGATATATGGAGTAGGGCCAGGTATATTTACTGAACACATGCTTACCACCATTCAGTATTACTATTCTTAAAGACTCGCCACTCACTACAGCCGCCTGCGTTATACCTTTTAAACTGTTTGATCTTAGATATCGACAGCTACCACCATGGCTTTTACGAAAAAGTCCCCACCGCTGTCTCCGACGGAACAAATTTATATCCATTCATGCGTGCGTCCGAAGCAGCCGGCAATCTCTGCATGGGATGGGACCATCACATACTTCGAATTGCATCAACTTACAAGTCAATGGGCAAACCACCTTCAACGGCTCGGTGTTCATTCTGGAACCATGGTTCCGATTTTGATGGCCCATTCTAAGTGGGCAGTCGTGGCAGAGCTGGCTATCTTGAAGGCTGGAGGTGCTTTTGTACCCATAGACCCTTCACAGCCTGTGGAACGACTCCGGGGAATCATCGCCCAAGTAAGGGCAAAAGTTGTTTTATCATCCGCACAGTCAGTGGATAAAATATCGCCTTGCTTTACCGGCACCGTGGTCATCATGTCTGATCAAGCAACGTCGGCGCTCCTTGAGGGCCAGGCGGATGATCTCACTCCAACCTCCCCCGAAAGTCCGGCATATATAATATTTACATCAGGAAGCACCGGCAAACCAAAGGGGTGCGTTGTTAGCCGAGCGTCATTGTCTGACGTGGCAAACCAATATACTGCCCTCAAGATCGAATCTAGAAGTCGGGTGTTGCAGTTTGCGTCATATAGTTTTGGGGTTTCTCTGATCGAAATATACGGCTCTCTAGCGGCAGGTGCGACAATTTGCATCCCATCACAAGAGTCCCGCTTGAACACACTCGCCGATTTCGCCCATGAGATGCAGATCAGCTGGGCTATCCTTACTCCATCTACAGCGATGTCCATGATTCGCATACCCCAGTACATGAAGACACTGGTGCTGGCAGGGGAAAGCATGAGCGAAGAACTTCTCAACACTTGGGCACCCAAGGTAAACCTTTTGCAAGGGCTCGGATTCACTGAATGGGCTGGTATTTGCTGTGTCTCACCGCGGATTACCAGCCCAGCCGATATAAGAGCCTTAGGAACCTCACCGACGGCGGAAATCTGGCTGGTAGATCCAAAAGATCATAATCAGCTGGCTCCAACAGGTGCTGTTGCTGAGCTTGTAGTGAGGGGCCCGGCGCTAGCAACAGGCTATCTCGACGACATTTCCCAGACAGAACGCGCTTTCATTAAGAATCCTGCATGGTACCAGGTCGCAGATGCTGGAAAATATGCCAGTTCCACATTCTACAAGACCGGTGATTTGGTACAAATTCGAGAGGGCAGTGTACAGTACGTCGGTCGCAAGGATATGCAGGTCAAAATAAGAGGGAAAAGGGTCGAGTTGCGAGAAGTCGAACACCACATCCGAAAAGCATATCCGTCGACAAAGAACACTATTGCAGAGGCCTCTGTCCCAGCGGATGGCAATGGTCTTCCTATCCTCGTTGCATTTCTTTACTTCCAAGGAGATGCATCGCT
Organism: Aspergillus ambiguus; assembly: GCF_047715705.1. Classification (NCBI taxonomy): domain Eukaryota; kingdom Fungi; phylum Ascomycota; class Eurotiomycetes; order Eurotiales; family Aspergillaceae; genus Aspergillus; species Aspergillus ambiguus. Next base: position 210,453 of record NW_027395551.1, on the reverse strand, counting down.
ATCAATGCGACTTTTTACGGAGGCGGTTCCTGTCATCAAGCAATCTTTGGAGCAGACTATACCTGACTATATGCGACCCAGCGTCTATATTCCCCTAGAATCGGTTCCGTTGACGATAACTGGGAAGATCGATCGACAGGCACTCCGTTCCATCATTCGCACGTCCACCCGCAAAGAATTAGAGGAGCGTAACCCATCACAAGCTTCTCATATCATTGCACCAACCACTCCCATGGAGAATGAGCTCCATTCACTTTTCGCAGAAGTATTGAAGATTGAACCATCCTCGTTTGGCATTCATCACAGCTTTTCCGCTTTGGGTGGGGATTCTGTGTCTGCCATGCGTCTCGTAAACCGTTGTCGGAAGAACGGTACTAAAGTTACTGTTCCGGCTATTCTTCAACAGCAAACAATCGCCAAACTCGCCCGTCAATTCGGAAAAACCAAAGCGGACCAACCTATATGTAACGGTCCATACACAGGTCCAATCGAGCAGTCCTTTGCCCAAGGCCGCTTGTGGTTTTTAGAGAAATTGAATCCCGGCTTAGCATATGCATTGCCGTTTGCCACACGATTCAAGGGTGACCTCAGGATTGATGCACTAGAAGCAGCCTTGTCTGCCCTGGAGGAGCGGCATGAATCTCTTCGCACCACATTCGACGATCAGGACGACGTAGCCGTCCAGATCATTCATCCTTTTCGACCGAGACCACTTGATGTCATTGATGTACCTTCCCGTGGGGTGAGAAACATCGCAGATGCTCTGCGACAGGAGCAGACGATCCTATTTGATTTGAAATCAAATCCTGGGTGGAGGCGTTCAGTATTTCGCCTAGGGCCCAAAGATCATGTCCTATCTATTGTTTTACACCACATTATATCTGATGGGTGGTCGGTAGACATCCTTCGTCAAGAGCTGGGCCTCTTCTACAGTGCTGCATTACGAGGCCAATCACCCTTATCACAGGTCGCCCCACTGCCAATCCAATACCGCCATTTTTCCATCTGGCAAAGACAAGAGGAGCAGGCTGCCGAGCACGAGCGACAGCTCGAGTACTGGGTTGACAAGCTAGACGGTAGTCAGCCAGCTGAGCTACTGTGTGATAAACCTCGACCGGCCTTACCCTCGGGAGCCGGGGGTTACCAAGAGTTCAACATCAATGGATCACTATACGACGATTTAAATCGATTTTGCGCAGTACACAAGGTCACTCCCTTTATTACCCTGTTAACGGCATTCCGAATTGCACACTACCGGCTTACCGGCATCCGGGATGCGACAATGGGAACTGTACTTGCCAATAGAAATCGTCGTGAGCTGGAAGGACTGATTGGGTTCTTTGCAAACATGCAGTGCATCCGCATAAAAGTCGAGGATCAATCATTCGAGGAGGTGATGCGGACGGTCGAATCGAATGTCGTTGGTGCGTTGGTGAACCAGGATGTTCCTTTTGAGAAGATTGTATCCAAGCTACAGAGAGGACGCGATATGTCCCGGAATCCTTTAGTTCAGATGGCTTTTGTGGTTCACTCGCAGCAGGATATAGGCCGATTTGGCTTAGAGGGTGTTCAAATGGAAGACCTAAATCCTTCGCCTTCTGTCCGATTCGACATTGAGTTCCACCTATATCCGACAAAGGACGGGTTTGAAGGTGGAATTACCTACGCAGAAGAACTATATGTCCCTGAGACCATCAACACAACGCTTTCTGTGTTCCGCAGTGTACTCCGATATGCGCTCTCCCAGCCGTCTGCATTCTCTGACTCGATCCCACTGGTGGATGGCTGCCCTACGCTCAGTCCCATGAGCTCATATCAGACCAACTGGACCAACTATCCACGGGATTCAAGCCTCATTGAGGAGTTCCAGAAGCAGGTCATTGCTTGCCCAGATCGCACGGCCGTCAAGGATACCTCAACACAGTTGACGTATCGTGAGTTAGATTATCAGTCCAACCATGTTGCATTCTGCTTGGCACAGCGTTCATTTCCAGCGGAGACACCAGTGGGGGTCTTTGCGAACCGATCATGCGAGACTATTGTCGTTTTCCTCGGAATATTAAAGGCGAACCTAGCGTACTTGCCACTGGATGTCAATACACCCATTAGTCGTATTGAGGCTATTTTAGGCTCTTTGAGTGACTGCCGCCTTGTTCTCCTTGGTCGCGATGTGCAGGCCCCTGACCTGAAAATGGAGCAAATCACTCTGGCCCGGATCCAAGACGTTATAAATAAGCCCATTGTCGTCCGCCACTTGTGCATCCCTCCCTCAGCTACAAGTCTCGCATATATAATGTTTACCTCAGGGTCGACAGGCAAACCAAAGGGGGTGCTTGTGGAGCATCGCGGCATCGTCAGATTAGTAAAACAGACTAATGTCGTCAGTGAATCAGAGGCCGCGAGACCCGTTGCTCATATGACGACAATCGCTTTCGACGTGTCGGCATTGGAGATTTATGGCGCACTTCTGAATGGTGGTACACTTATTTGCATCGATAAAACCACCGTGTTGAATTATAAGGCACTTGGCGATACCTTCCGACGAGAAGGTGTCCAAACGGCTATGATCTCCACAGCATTGTTCAAGCAGTGTTTACGGGAATCGCCAGATACAATCGGTGCGCTCGATACACTGTTTGTGGCAGGTGATAGGTTCGACCCACAGGATTTGGCCAGAGCCAGACCACTTGTTAAGTCCAAAATTTGCAATGCATATGGACCGACTGAAAATAGTGTTCTGAGTACAGTATACTGTATTCCAGAAACAGAAAAATGCATTAACGGGGTTCCCATCGGCGAACCAGTGTCCAACTCTACTGCGTTTGTCATGGACAAGCAAATGCAGCTTGTGCCTAGTGGTGTTATTGGTGAACTAGTCGTCAGTGGCGACGGACTAGCTAGAGGATATACTGACACCCAGTTGAACGCTGATCGATTTGTGAGTGTAAAGCTTGGGAAGGAAATAGTCCGTGCCTACCGTACAGGTGATCTGGTTCGCCAAAGACCTAGCGATAAGCAGCTTGAACACTTTGGCCGAATCGACCACCAGGTAAAAATTCGAGGCAATCGTGTAGAGCTAGCCGAAATCGACAGCGCTTTACTTCAGCACAGCTTTGTCCACGATGCTGCTACTTTGATTCGAAAACAAGAAGGACAAGAGATGGGGTTAGTGAGCTTCGTCACAATCAATGAGACATGTGATCTATCTCAGCCTTTGGGGCTGCCACGAAGTCAAGATGAGACTGACCGGCTGAAACGATGGAAGAATCAGAAGATCGAAATGAAGCTGCGCAAGGCCCTATCGGACCAGCTTCCGTCATATATGGTGCCTGCTGTAATTCAAGTGCTGGACCAGTTGCCAATCAGCAATACTGGAAAGACTGACCGGCAGGCACTGGGGAGGATGGCGGATCTTGCTGTACCGTCGCAGATGACACTCTCCAAAGAACAGCCCAGGAACGACCTTGAGCGCGCAATATCAGAAGAATTTGCCAGGGTGCTTGGCATTGATATTGGCATCTCGGATAGCTTCTTCGACTTTGGCGGGCACTCCCTTGCGGCTGCGACAATTATTTCTCGGCTGAACAGGCGCCTTCGTACTGAGCTCAAGATTGGCGACATATTCGAGTCTCCCACCATTTTTCATCTTGCGGAGAGAGTTAGATCTTCCAAACATGTCGGCGAGCCTACCATTAAAGGCCCATCATTGCGTCCCTATTCACTCCTGGATTATGATCTCTCATGTCTGACTTCACTGGAACTCGCTCAAGTAGGACTGAGCTCGAAAGATGATGTTCTTGATATCTTTCCCGTGACAGATTTACAAGAATGGTTCCTCAACCAGTGGACACTAACCTCGTTCTGTTACCTCATAACTGGCGAGGTAGATGTTGATCGATTGCAAAAGGCTTGCCTTGCAGTTGTACAGAAACATAGCTCCCTGCGCACGGTATTTGCCAAGCTCAGAGGGAAGACTGTACAGATTGTCCGTCAGAAGCCAGAAAATCATTTTTCTCATTCTTCAACCAACCAACCCCTAAAAGTCGCCTCCGAGGCTTTTTGTAAACTGGGCAATTGCAGGTCTCTCGTCTCGGGACAGCTGCATGCCAGGTTTGCGTTGATTTCCCAATCAGAGAAACAACACTCATTTATAATTCAATTGTCACATGCCCAATACGACGGCTTTTCTCTGCCTTCCCTCTTTGCCGACATAAACGACGCGTACGGGGGTGACTCATTGCTGGTTCCTGACGTCACTCCCTTCTCTCACTATGTATACACTTGTGCACAGCGTCGGTCGCCGGATGTTCTCAAATTCTGGAAAGATTACCTGCAAGGTGCTTCTCTGACAACTCTTCATCGTCCAAGCCTTTCAATCAATAGCGACGTGGCTGAGGTGACGGGCAAAGCGGTTGGCGACCTTCCTACCCCTCCGCCGGGTATCACATTTCCAACGCTCGTGAATGCTGCTTTCTCTTTCATATTAGCAGGGCTAGTAGGGCATCAGGATGTCACTTTTGGACTGGTGATAAACAATCGTGATGTCCTTGCTGAAGGGGCGGAGACAATTCTTGGACCCTGTATTAACCGTGTCCCCATGCGCGTGCAATTACAGCGAGATGGGACCGTTCATGAGCTTTGCCAGTACCTGCACAAGCAGTATGCTCACATTTCCAAGTATAGTCACGTGGAATTTCCCGACATTGTCTCCGAATGTACCAACTGGCCGTCTGGTAGTGAGCTTGGCTGCTTGGTAAACCATCTTCATGGTGACTTCGACTCTCTCTTCTCATTAAACGGGACTCAGACAAAACTTTTATCCAGCGATGTACGCATTAGCTTGCCGAACTCGCTGCTGATCCGGTCCATTGTCAAAGAGAAAGAGTGGGAGATCCAAGTTCTCACTTCCTCCAGGTTGATGACAACTGTGGAAGCTACTTCGTTGGCTTCGACAATCGTGAATACAGGCGAGATGTTCTCCCGGTCTCCTCAGATCTCTCTTCGTTCATTAGAGACTTTGTAGTTATACTCCGGAACAAGGAATCTATTTAGGGGAAACCCACAGGATACGGTTGTAAGCTTCATGACATTCCTTTTCCTCAGGATAATTGCCCATGGAGCAAAAAGTTATAGTCGTATCAAGATTGCACTAAAAGAGTCGATCACGGAAAATCGATCGATGATCTCAAACGTGGGTCAAATACCATTCCACTCATTAACGCCGCAGCAATTTCACCGATTCCACGTCGAGCAAGAGGAAGTTAATTTCACACAATATTGGAACCACACCGTGCATGGGTGTCATTTAGGATATCTGGAGAGCTGTTCTTTGCAGTTCAATCATTATCCGCTTAGAATCCATAATTTGCAAATTCTTAACGGGGAGGCGGCCTCCTGAAGCTTCGGATACGCGAGAAAAAACTCCCTGCCATTCCGCCCATGTTCTAAAACATACCCCAAGGCAAGACAACAGATGTAGAACTCCTAGCTCGAGCAGTAGGTGTAGCAACAACAACAAGAACATCATTTATCAAGAAAATGGACTAGTTGGGCATCATGGCCTCGACGATGTTGCCGGTCATTATGCAGGATTCATTGCGAATAGGCTTGTCAGGAAGAGACAGTAGAAATTGTGGTACTCGGAGCATGAAGGGACACGGTATAAGGCTTGAATAAAGTCTACTTTACCTATGCGGATCCTCCATCAGGACATCCATCAGGACATAGCTCAGAAGGTAGACATCCTCACCCCTAACTAGCTGCTTGTCGTAGTATTTGTGCTCCTGCCACTCAACCCTGTCACGAGTCAACGGATCAAGCTTGTCAACATCAAATGTTAGCAGTCATAGTGGTGGGCCAATGGCCAAGTTACCAAACAACTCACAGGTAATGTATCCATGCTTCATGTGTTTCATCCAGCAGAAGCGCTAATCCGTTGAGTCGATATATGCCGGGCCTCAGGCTCATCTAGTAGAAAGATACAGACTCCTCCATGGCACCTCCGATACTAATGTTAGGTCAAGTTAGGACTCGGTAAGAAGAGTGAAAGGTACGGTGGGAACAATACCTGCGCAAATAGTTTTATGATACCCTCATTTCTGGGCCAACGCATGAAGGGATACGTTCCTATACGCTCAAGCAGCAAGTCAAATGACGCGGTAATACTGTACGATAGCGCTACCTGATGGATCAAGGATTCTGGGGGTGCGAAAGAACCTCCACTTCCGACCGGCCAAGGTTGACGCAATCCCTTAGTCGGCGTTCTGCCCAGCTTTAACCTTTCCACTGTACCTCCGAGTCAGTTGGGCAACGGAAGAAACTATTGATCTAGCTTCAGCAACCATGTTTCGACCAGTCATCGGAGCGGCATGTAAGTACCAAAGTCGAGCAAATCACGCATATAGGAAATATAACAGACAGTTATAGGGACTGCTTTTTGGAAACCACCGGGCGCTGCGGCTCTTATACTTCACATTAGTGGTTTCTGATCTTGTAGTTGTTAGTGATACTATGAATTCCGTATGCAAGGACGGGGAAAGCTTCGAGTCACCGCTACCTAAATCCTGAATCATTTCTCATGTCTCGGAGACGTGGCAAGTGGTCGACCGCCAATTTATAGCAGAAGCTTCGACTCGAGTCAGAATTTCGAACGGAAACCCCTTGCGGAGCACCCCTACAGAAGGACTCAGTGGTCTAGTGTTGTATTCCGACACCTGGGGCGGCCCATGTGCTGTTTTTTTGATGGAAGATCTATTGATCTTACCACCGTGTATAGAATGAAATCTCCTCGTTCATGGTGGATGTACGAGAAAAGCCTACGATGCTGATCAACATGGACCATTAATGTGGCATGGGACACATGTAGCTGCATACGCGCGTCTAATACAATCAATAACATACAGGCACTCCGAACACCATCTAGTAATTTGCATGAACATGTCTTGTAGTATGGCGCCAAACATGTCTTACACAATGAGAGCAGCTGTCTAACAGACTGCCGCCGGGTCGGAGAGTTAGTATTTACTCACCGATTCGCCTTACCTGAATCTATACCCTACCATGCACATGCGGCCAATACTGGACAGTCCGCCCGATGAGCTCCATATAAAGAGACACAGTGGAAGGATGTCTCTCAGAATATATTTCTACATCGGTGAGCCTTTTTGTTTGGTAATTGAACTGTCTAACGGAACTGATGGCTTGTACAACAACTACGATAGTCAGTATTAGACGTTATGACCATTGCGGTATGAGAATAAGTCCTCTGAGCCAGTCTACATAGATAGGAATTCCGGCATCTTCCTTCGGCAGTTCTGAAAGTATCTTCATCTGTAGGTCCCATTTTATCAATAGCTTACAGCATGGCGTAGGAAAGACTTAGTGATATCATACTTGATAAAGCATCGGGGCAAAGGGCAATGTAAGAGATCCGATTCAGAATAACATGGAGGTGTAGACACTACCTTATAAATGTAGGTGGGGCCAAACTTTTTTGTTCTTTCTAATTGAATGGTCCTTTTGAATTACATGATTCCTACGCAATGGTGACATGATAGACGGATATTGCCTGCTAAACAATCGTAATCCAACGCTATATTACCTACTTGAGTCCTCTTCATGAGAAACGTTTGTACGCTTGTGGCAATTTTTCTCTTTCTTCATTTCTGGAAGTTTACATCAAGTTCTAGCTATAAAAACAAAAGAATGACTTTAAGTACGAGATTGAGTGGAATAAAACTCCCTCCCAATGAAATCATACAAGGTGTCCGTTTCTAGACCACTTCTTTCCTTTTCCTCACAGCTAGACCACCGCTGATTGATAGTTCTCGGATTAAATTAGAGTGCCGGGCGTCTCCAATAAGTGCTCCAAGCGTACTTCTTTTCGGCTCTTACTTCGGTACTTTGCTATAGCGTTCATCTGAAGCATCTAATAAGAGAAGAGCAGGAATATCTAGTTTCACTGCCTACATTTGAACACCAAATAAAACGGGTTTAGTACGGATGCAGCTTCTATGGCTGTGGCAGACTGAACGACCAAATGGCCTACTCTCGCGCTATGGGAGTTTCACAGCTGATCAGATCGGGCAGTCAAGTGCCATCCATAAGGGTATTTTATCAAGAACTAAGTCGGCGCAAATCAGAAAGGAATGTCAATCGGGATTATTTCAAAAAACATGATAATTGCTTTCGGTGTTATTTAGCTCTACTTGCCTCGGATCTAGAATATGCTTAAGACGAATCTACAAGGCTAGACAGCTTACTCGTTATGTTCCTGTCGACTTATCTTGCATTTTTACCGCTTCTTCATCAACACTAGACCTTCTGCTTTATCCAACATACGCCATCGCTGCTGCACTCACAAGACTAACCAGACGCATAGTCTAGAATCTGAGAGGTACATCGCCCAGGCTCAACAAGGGCAGTTATGGTTCTAGACTTGTCGATGTTAATGCAGGACATTGTGCGTCTAACCATAGAGCGTAAAGAAGAGAACGGGGATGATGTCAGGTTCCTCAGTCTCCTTCCTGTTCCTGGGCGAACTAGAACGCGTACGTTCCAGCTCAACCAAAAGGTAGAAAGCATTCTAGAACATCGTGTATTAGCTTTGGTGCCTTAAACCAAGGCCGAATCACTGAAGGCTAGCACTGATCTTGAAACTACGTCCACTGAGCATGCATGATGTATATGTGTCGATGTCGTAACTCCATCCTAGGGGATAAATAAAGGCCTCGTTGCAGCATTAGACGGCTCTGCTCTTCTGTAAAACTATCTGTCTCCTAACCAATATCTTCCTTGTAATCTCGTCGTATTCAGCTCATTTCCTGTCTCTTGTGCCTTGGCTACATCATTTCATTCAATTAAGCAAACATTCGTCCGAGATGATCTTCTCGAAGCTCGTTCACTTAATCGTCCTCGCTGCCATTGCAGCCGCCATGCCGTACCCTCAGAAACACTCAAGTAGCACATCTGCTTCTAGCTCTAGCTCGACCTCAAATTCTGGTAGTGGGATCCAGATTGTGAATAACCTAGGTATAACTGTGTATTTGTGGACCACCACATCTAAGCCGGGGAGCCTGAAGGCCGTGCCTCCTGGAGGTACCTTCACCGACAGTTGGTCGACTGGAGGTACTTCAGTCAAGATGTCCACTTCTAAGAGTGATGCCAGTGTTCTTCAATTTGAATACAGCGTGAGCGGGGACAAGCTCTATTGGGATCTGTCCTCCATCAATCTTGCAGCAAACTCCCGGTTTATCACCTCCGGGTTTTCTGTGACCCCTGATGATTCAGGCTGCCCATCAGCCTCTTGCGAGCCAGGTGATTCGAAATGCGCTGATTCCTATCAGAGCCCGGCGGATTTGAATACTCATTCCTGCTCTAGTAGTACACAGTACACGGTAACGTTGGGGTAATGGCTGTCTATCAAAATGGACTTCTCGTTTTCGGCTTTGGTATATGAGTATAACTTCCCTTTTCATGATTCAACAAGAATGCTTGCTCATTCCGCTTGTGCCTTCACTTGCCAACAAAGAATGGTGTTACGCGAGATTAGTTCTTTCAACTTCCGCATACTGGTTATGCCATTGCCGGCTATAATGAAGTGGGAGACGTAATGCAACTTAGGGTTTCTCAGAACTACATACGTATAAGGAGTCGTAGAGAACGACACAAATCAAAGTTCTTTCCCTTTTTTTCAGCTTTTTATATACGTAGTGATATGAACAGGCTTCACTTGACAAAAGGCGCAGGTTCCGCAGATTACTCTGAATGAGAGACCTTGTAATCATCCATCGGATAAGGAGGACTTTTGGCTTGTGTCTGATGGTGCTGGAAACATATCAAGGAGAGTTGGTTTACGTTTTTGCACAATAAGCTCCAGATTGATGCAACTTTTTGCATCGGTAATGATGATGTGTCTGTTGGATTCCTTCACAATAGCATCTCCACGGGCTGATCAACTATCAAATGGTGCCATCTTGGAACTGACTTCCTTTCTCCCTCCATTTAAAGTAAGGGACTATTCCCCATTTGAATCTTATACAATTGCACAAGTCTCGCGTATATCTCGTCTATTGCAAGGATGCGGCATGCTTCAAAGGGCTCAACCGACGTGAGAAGGATCTCAACTCTCAGAATGACGGCGTGTAGGTCGTCTTGCAGAGGAGTGTAGCTGTACGCAAACCCATGACGATTTATGAGAGCCTGGTAGGCATTGAGGAGCTGATGGAAGGTGCTTTGGTACCTATTGTCGGCAAAGGCTGGGATTCTGAGCCACACAGAGATCCAGTCAAGGCCGGATTGCCTGTAGATATTGGGGAGGGTATCCATTGTACGGTTCGATGTTTGTGGATATGCTGAAATAAGATGTTTGATGTAAAGTGGGATTTCACGGATGTGGTGTATGCAAGATGCAGTGGGTTCGTCCACTTTGGCCAAATAATAGCAAAGGAACGATCCTTCCTTGTCAAGTACGCATTGAAGCCCATGGGGCAGGAATGAATGTCATAATAGGGCCACCTGCCCTAATCATTAAAGGTCGATACTGTTCACTTGCACAGGGAATTCCTGTTATGAATGGTATTTCCTTGTTCAGATACACCTTGCGGGACTTGCTATCTTCTGTAGAGAATATTATGCTTCCATTAGCTAAAGTTGTTTGCTACTACCTTCTTGGGCCAGGGTTTAACATAGAGATGGTCGGATGCTTATATCCGAGAAATGAACTAGAATGTATGTCAACCAACATCCAACTCTTCTACAACACATTGCTACTGGCTAGGATTCTAGGCGTGGGCCAAGTCAATAAGCACTAGTGATGGCTTTGAATTAGGCACGGGTCGTACGGGTATATAAAGTGAAATTCGCCCCTACTTACACCACTCTCTCCTCCCGTGTGTACATGCCTCCTCCCCTACACCATCCCCCTAGCCACGAGTGCCCTCTGTATTGACGCGTATCATACTCAAGGTGCCTCTGTTCATTCTTGTTCAGCATGGGTCAGACAGCTTCCACCCCACAAGCAGGAACAAGAATTCAGGTTATCGGGGCCGGTCTGTCTCGGACAGGAACAGCCTCCTTCAGCAGCGCTTTGAATGTCCTTCTTGCAGGTCCCGTCTACCATGGCGGAACGCAGATTACCATGGGGCCCGCATCCGAAATAAAGGCATGGATGGGGATCCTGCGCCACTGGCTGAAGGGGCAGCCGCAAGACAGAGAGAAATGCCTTACTCTCATGGAACAGACATTGGACGGATACGCTGCCACCACCGACGCCCCGGCTTCGCAGTTGGTGCCGGAACTCATGGAGCTCTATCCCGATGCAAAAGTAATCTATACAGTCCGGGATCCCGAGGCGTGGGCAGAGAGCCATGCACAGATTCGCAGCTTAGCAACCATGTCGTTCCTTCGAGTAGTCCTCCTACCGCTTCCGGGGATGAGACATTTCGTTGATTACATCAATCTCCTCGCGAAAACATGGGATCGGGTCTACGAGGGAGAGCAATCGACCCTCAACATATACCACCGTCATATTGCTTGGCTGAAAGAAGTTGTGCCAGAAGATCGCCTGGTGTTTTTTGACGTGAAGGAAGGCTGGGAACCGCTGTGTAGGGCGCTGGGGAAGGATGTGCCGACAGACATCCCGTTCCCGTGGGTCAACGATTCAAAGGCAATCGATCAAGTGGCAGAATACCATATCAAGCGGGGTGTAGCTCGATGGGCGGGTGTTTTTACTGCCATTGCGGTCACTGTTGCATGGTTTACTATGCGATGAGAGCTATGCATCGAGGCTAAACAACCCCGACTTAACCGCCCTTCTGCCACGCGTCACTGCCTGCGTCCAGCCTAGCGTACCTACTTTACTGCAGTATTTGTATCTTTCCTTTCAGTGCCACTCATACAGACATAGAATTGTTCGAGCATGCTTTCTCCGGAGTCATAGTCTCTAACTATAAGAGAATTATCCGCGCGGGCGGATACGTCCACCGCCCACATAAGTAGGTATCAATATCCTTTAAAAAACTACGAGGGCCCTTTCTTGCCTCTTTCAGTCATTGCTGCTTTAAGAAGTTGACCTGGGTGAATCAGGTGATTTACTCACCCATCTGTGGTGATTTGCTTACCTCTTTAATATTAATACTTACCCTTGACCTTCATCCTCCCTTTGTGTCCACAATAGAATTCTAGTTGATTTACTTAGGTAGTAACGATGAGTCCACTAGGTGATAGAGTAGAATTTGGAGTCCGCTAGCGCTCCCGGTACATGGTACGAAAAGGCCCTGCCCTCCTAGAGGTCTCTTCTACTCCTGTGTCCTAAGTTCTAACACCTCATACTACCGTAAGGTTTGCTGCGTGCTTATTCTTTTAAATCCTGCTGGAATAAATTCTTTTATCTTACGCTATTATCTCCCTGTCACAACAATGTCTAGGGGAAGAGGAAGGTAACTGATTGATAGACTAACCTCAACCTAAGGCAATAGCTACATTCAAGGAGCGAACTGTAAAGACTAAAAATACTGCAAGACCTTCTATTTAGACAAATTATCACAAATCCAGGGCTCTCTAGTAATGGGCTCTAATGGTATATGCCCTATAAGTATAATTTATAGTTATTATACACTTGTATATCTCACGAAATCTTTGTCTCTTGAACAAGGATAAAAAGCTCTAGGAAGAGGGCCTTTGTAAAGAACAGATTATACTAGACCCAGCCATAACTCAAGATTTTATATAATTCTACATTTTTTTTTGTTGTATGGGATGATATCTCTATGCCCTATAAAGTTATCTATACTAAACTTTGCTGACTTCCATCTGCAACCACGCTAATCAATGCTCATGGCTGTCTGATGTTTGAAATAGTGTCAAATTTCCGTCCCTGGAGGATTTCAAGTCCATCAGCATCCGGTCGCCCCTTCCAATCGGCTGCAAAAACTTTACAACCCAGATGGAGGAGATATTAGTCTCTCGAGTATAAGATGAACTACCGATGCAGCGAGCTGCGGTCTACGCCCTTCTACTGGGGTTGGTTGCACTTTGTATCATTCCGGTCGTTGCAATTGCAGCTGCAGGGTACCATTGTCCCAAGAAGAAACACGAGGAGATGGAATAGGAGGAAGAGAAAGTGGTTGAACGGCCGCCATCACCTATTAAAGAAGACGAAAGTGAGAAGGCGGTCCGCCAACGATGAGGTCGGCGGAAGAAAATGTCACCGAAAAAGAAATCAAAAGGGAGCCCCTTGATCAGGTTTAGATCCTCCCGCGGAGGGCCATATAAAAGCGTCCGCTAGACTAAACTAATAACATCTGGTATTGCATACTAGCTAACCAGGAACAGTTCATCCCACGAGATTGTGAATTCGAGTCGCGTGTTTTACATGTAATTCCATTTTTCATGAAGAGCGACGTTGCAACGCCAATTCCCCGGCGTATTCCACATTGTATTAGGGTATTGTCAATTGGAGACGTAACCAATTGAAACGTTGCTGTACTGAATCCTTGGTATGGCTAAGATTCGACTCTCGTTACTTTTTATCGTAAGAGGTGCAAGAAGACATCAAATTGTAATGCATAGCTGGAAATTCAAGAGCGATGTTTAGTAACGAGAGAATTTATCCAACTCCATTCATTCCTACCACCACCACCACCACCACCAGCATGTCCTCGAGGATATCAAGGTGACTACAGCATAGTTGCATGAGGCGGATGCAAAACATTCAAACTCCAACTGTCGCCTCCCAACGGTTCCACACGGTATTGCGATTATCACCAGAAGCGACAGTATTGCTGCCAGCGAATTCGTGACGAATCCCCAACTCAACCTGATAGATTAGACCCACTCCATTGTTAATTGCACACTGCGAAACGCGGTTGATATGAAGCTGTATCTCTGCAACGAGCTCGATCAGATAAGCCGCCCTCTCCTCAGAAGAAGGTCCTGGAATCAAATTGACAAGAGGGTCTGCCGCCGCACTGGCCGATTCCGATGCGAAAACCATATTCATTCCAGGGGCAGTGTCGAGAACAAACATTCGCTCAAACAGCGGCCCAGTCTGCCCCAAAGCCTGGCCAATAAGTCCAATTCCTCCGCCGAAAATTGCTCCTCGTACAACAGCGCCGCCGATACCGTCAAGAACGCCCTCGGGCTCGTTCAACCGGAGTGTGGCTACCGCGTCTTGGTGGTGGACCGGGAGATCAAGTGGGGGAACTCCTTCGTCCACGGGACGAGAAGGTGAATTGCGGCGAGGCACGACTTGGTAGTTATATCGCAGGTAAACATCACTCGTCTCCTGCACGTTCTGCTGCAGCAGCTGTGCAAGAAAGGACAGACTTCCAGTCAGTGTGAGAGCTGTAGTCTCGTGAAAAGACCCGGCGGCGTTGGATCGAATACAATCGATAATTGGGTCGAGATACACATCAAAGTGATTGATGATAGCGGAGCGAAATCTCAAGCGTGCTCGATGGGGGTTGTATTCAACCTCGGTGACATCGGCTCCGATGGCATTTCGTGCCATCCTTGTGGTGACGGAACCAACGATACCAGCGGTCATATTGGAAGCAATCAACCATGTAGCCCCCACTGGGGCGGCGGCGGCAATAGTCGGTGCCAAAACAACGGCAACAATGCCGCCGAGGGCAGCAGACACAACGATCTTGCCCCATTGCCTCCTTGGTTGGACATTGATCTCCCGTGGAGGAACAACGGGAGGAGCCGCTGTAGGAGCCGTGGTAGATGTGATTGCCGACATGGTGTGGAGGTATCCAGAGAAATGAATGATGATAGAAAAAGTCCAACAAGTGATGGTCACAAAGATCGATGAGGCTTCTGTCTGATCTGTAGCTCCTTTCGCGATGAGAAGGAGAGGTCAAGAAGCAGAAGCCCACGGGGAGAGGGTAAAGGGTATTTATAACTTATCTTGCCCTTCATTATCTTTGCGCAAGAATTGTCTCCTCATGGTTGTATTGTCCTCACCTGATGCTCTTCGGCGGTCAGAGTACTTTGCATAGAGCATACAGAGTAGGTCAAGCAGGGAACATTGGTACTAAATGGGAATAGCTCTGCATGGAAGCGAGTAAAAGTGTGCATTGTGCATTAGCGCTGTCAGACCCGATGAAGGGTTATGACGAGGCTGAGCTGTACTGTACTCTACGGAATTATTATTATTGGAAGCAACAAACTCCGGAATGCTCGTGCCGGGGTGTGGTTTGGGGCGAGGCGGGGTTGGTTGGTGGAAAGATTGGAATATGAGATAGTCATCCTCCTCTTGGGTGCCGCCTGGGTGAGACGAGCTGTCTTCCGGGGATGTTTTGCAATATATTTGGTGCCCAAGTTCAATTTGTGCCCTGTCTTACGTGGGGAGAGGGAGTTAAGGATCAACCCGTCACTGTGCTAGAAGAGAAAGATCCACAAGGGATCCATTACCCAAAATATCCCTGGAAAGCTGGACACATAGGCCTCGAGAAGCGATATCTTTGCTGTGCCCATGATGAATAGCCGTCGGAATCGGCAGCTTCCCGATCACTGGCTCGCGAAGATCGTGCACCTGTACTTACTCGAAGAATGGACTGCTCCGCAGATCCTCCAGCATCTATCGCAAGAATCAGGAAATGATCTCCATATAACGTGAGTAACCACTCAGGACCCACCCACCATTTGTCGGTAATATTCCATGACCCTGACGAGATAGGTAGCATTGATAAACTGAAGCAGATGCTGAGGACCCGTGGTATTACCAAAAACCTTCATACGGAGGAAGCGCACTATGTCCTGGATCAGGTTCGCCAAGCAGCACCCCCTTGGTCATGCCTAGCTTTTGTGAATGGCGTGCTCTTGGACAACCGCGAGGTGGAGGACAATTTTCAGAACAGCAGTAAACACCTTAGAGTGACTCTGCAACCAACTCGCAGGATCACATATTCATTTATATATCTTCCGTTTACGTTCAGTGCCCTGACGCAGCTGGATCAGTTTCGAAGCTTTCGGCGGTTGCTGTTTTATACTCGGATCCACTTTGAATCTTCCTTCGACAGTGGTCGTTGGGCGCCGGGCGATCGGGGCCTCTATGCGAGGACTTCTACAATGAAAGCGGACCTCTGCGCGCTCAGTAATATGCACAACATGGTTTCCGGTGCGTTGAGAGGATTCAAAGAAGGGAGGCCCGAACAAGGCCAGGCCTTAATGCGGCAAACTTTCACACTCCACGGCTCTATTGTTCAAAACCATCACCATCGGCAATTTTCCGACATACTTGGAATCCTACTCCTCATTCAGAGAAGCGGATTCACTGATATCCAAGCGTCGATCACGCACAGCCTTGTCTGTCTAGCAGCCCAAACCATGTCGCACAATGACCCCCGCAGGATCATGTTCGAGTCTCTGGTAGACTTAGGGCTCGATTCGACAGGCCATTTATACCTGGCCTTCGATGCATATTGCCGACACGTATGGAATGAGAGGACCGGAGCGAACGATGCAAAAGCCTGCTATTCCTACAACCAAGCGAGCTTTCCGAGGGCGGACCGAGGGGCATTCTATGAATTCTTCCACGGGAGAGATTTGGATGACATCCAGCGCATTCTCAACGGGGTAGATGCTGAACTGGGACCATACAGCCACGAGGCGTTTATGTTATGGCATACTGCACTGAGGTGGCTTCAAGGAGAGCAAAGACACAGAGACATGGAAGCTCTGGCTCGGCGCTTGTGCCTACGTGTGTATAATCTGGGTAGCGAATTCAGCTACGATAAAGAGCGACAGTTAAATCTCGATTCAGCCTTGAGTTTCTACTTGCTTGGAAATGCGCTGGAAGGCCAAGGGAAACTGGACATCGCGAAGACGACCTTTGCAAATTGTTTTGAGTTACGAAGCCAAATACTTTGTCCAGGCAAATGGGATGCTACAAAAGACCAATCACTAAGAAGGATCAAAGCCATTGCCACCAGGCTTGGTAATGTGTCAATCGCCGATGATTGCCTCACCACGGACCAGGCGGTGTATTCTGGTGTGGAGGTGGTTTTTGTGGGCAGGCGGGACTAGGTATATGGAGTGTAATTTGGACAGGAGACAATTGCCGCAGGAGGCTGCATGAGCTGGAAGGAGATGTATGCCTCATGGAGACCCCATACCCGCGACCAAGGGGGTTAAGCGCATTTCTGACAAATGGTTTGTAAGACAAACCAGCAATACTTGGGGTGAGACAGAGCCAGAAGGGCAGGCGTCGGGGTGCTCGTAGATTTTTGCTCGGTAGGTAATTAATTAGAGCGGTGGCCTTCAATGCAGGGGGAGGCTCAGATCTTCGCTGTAAGTAGCCAAGTGTAGCGCAATATCGTCTGCTAGAACACGCGTATACTGTAGAATCTACATAGTCTCTATACTTCGCCGCGCCATGCAGGATCGTCGATCCTGAGATATTCCGCGTCGTGATATCCGCTTCAGCGTCAATTAATATCCAAAGGAATATGGAGCCGCTGTATACTGCTCTGCTGACGACCGTGTCGGTATACCGATTCAGCAGTTTGATACTAGACCCTGCACGGAGTAGCACTGACACCGCAATAGTGTCATCAGACGCGACAGCAGCACAGATTGCACTCTCTTCATCCCAGAAAGCCGCATCAATTTGGGGCCCTGCCTCCACACGCATCTTGATGGTTTCCCGGCATGGGGTACCATTCCCTTGGAAGCCACCATGGCCCCTCATCCGGCGCTTATGATTGTTGACGCTTGAGTTATATCCTCACCTGGATTGTCCTACGCTTATGCCCTCTACAAAAACACAAAATGGGTGACACAGGCTCATTTTGTGGGCCATGAGGAGGGGGTATAGAGGTTCAAGGAGTTGATCTTCATGCAGAATGAGCGGTGTGGATCCATATGAATGTCCGCTGGACCTCGGTATAGATCGTTGTCTGGCATCCCTTCGCGGATGCTATCACTCCTCCATTGCGCCCTATGGCGTATACTCCGTTGACTTCTATTTCAATAGCTTCAACCAGACTCGGGCATAGAATACAGCAGCCAGACATTCTTGTTCACCCCGTCTTGTAATCTTACGCCACCCCTGGCAACGGCGTACAGCATCCCCGCACGACTCCGCCCGACATACAAACCTCGGGGCTCTCATAACCACGAATCCTCTGCATCCATCAACCTCCTCTACATAATCTCATAATCCCACGCACAGCATGGCCCATCCCCAGCAGGCCGTCCACCGGCTCTCTCTGCAAGACCCGGAGCGCTTCTGGGCTCACCATGCGGAGCAACTCCACTGGCACCAGAAACCCTCAGAGGCCGTGCGCCGGACAACCAAGACCCTCCCCAGCGGCATCAGTCACGACCACTGGGCCTGGTTCCCGGACGGTGAGATCTCTACTACCTACAACTGCGTTGACCGCCACGTCCTGGCCGGGCACGGCGACGACGTTGCCATCATCTGGGACTCGCCCGTGACAGGGGCCAAGGAGACATACACCTACGCCCGGCTACTCGATGAGGTCGAGGTATTGGCAGGGGTTCTCCGCGAGGAGGGCGTGCGCAAAGGCGATGTCGTCATCATCTACAGTACACTACAGTTCCCCCCCCCCCCATCCCGGTAATATCTACCCAGAGAGCGCAGCTAACGTCCTCTCCAGTGCCCATGATCCCGGCAGCGCTCATCGGCGCCCTCGCCATCGCACGCCTGGGCGCCATTCACGCGGCCGTGTTCGGCGGCTTTGCGCCCAAGTCGCTGGCGCAGCGCATCGACGCCGCCCGGCCCAGAGCCATCATGACCGCGTCGTGCGGCATCGAAGGCGGCAAGGGCGTCATCCCGTACCGGCCGCTCGTCGAGGCCGCCGTCGCCGCCAGCGCCCACAAGCCCGATAAGGTGCTCGTGTGGCAACGCGATCAGCATCGCTGGAATCACCCGGACAAGCGCGGCGGCCAGCGCAACTGGCAGCGGCTGATGAAGAGCGCCCGCATGCGCGGCATCCGCGCCGCGCCCGTGCCTGTCAAGAGCACCGACCCCCTCTACATCATCTACACCAGCGGTATTCGACCCTCCCTTCTCCCCGGCTGTTTCCATCCAGAGCGCTAAGGTAGCGAACAGGCACGACCGGCTTGCCGAAAGGTGTCGTCCGCGAAGCCGGCGGCCACGCCGTCGGCCTGCAGCTCTCGATCAAGTACCTCTTCGACGTGCACGGCCGCGGCGACGTGATGTTCTGCGCGTCGGATATTGGCTGGGTCGTTGGCCACTCGTACGCACCCACCTCGCCCCGTTTCTCTCTCGCTTCCCCCTGACGGAAAACTGACGGCTGGTCCAGGTATATTCTATACGCGCCCCTCCTGGCTGGCGCCACGACCGTCCTCTTCGAAGGCAAGCCAGTCGGCACGCCGGACGCGAGCACATTCTGGCGCATCGTGGAGGAGCACCGGGTCACGACGCTGTTCACGGCGCCGACGGCCATGCGCGCCATCCGCAAAGACGACCCGGAGCACGCGCTGTTCCGGACGGTGGCGGCGCGCGGCGGGCTGCGCACGCTCCGGGCGCTGTTCCTCGCCGGCGAGCGCAGCGAGCCCAGCATCGTGCGCGCCTACCAGACGCTGCTGGCGGAGTACGCGGCGCCGGGGGCGGTGGTCGTCGACAACTGGTGGTCGTCGGAGTCCGGGTCGCCGATCACGGGGTTGGCGCTGCGGAGCGCGGCGGCCGCGCGGCCCACCACCACCACTGCGGGGGACTGGGACGTGACGCCGCTGGGCGTGCGGGCCGGGGCGGCGGGGCTGGCGATGCCCGGATTCGACGTGCGGGTGGTGGACGACGAGGGCCGCGAGGTGGCGGCGGGGACGATGGGGAATCTGGTGCTGGGGATGCCGCTGGGGCCGACGGGGTTCACGCGGCTGTTTGGCGACGACGAGCGGTTCTACCGGTCGTATCTGGCGCGATTCGGCGGGCGGTGGCTGGACACGGGGGACGCGGGCATGGTGGATGAGGATGGCTACGTGCATATCATGGCGCGGTCCGACGATATCATCAACGTGGCGGCGCACCGGTTCAGCACGGGCGCCATCGAGCAGGCCATCCTGTCGCATCCGGACATCGGCGAGGCGAGCGTTGTCGGCGTGCCGGACGCCCTGAAGGGTCATCTGCCCTTTGCGTTTGTGACGCCGCGGACGGGATCTGGGGCGCTGCCGGCGACGCCGTCGGCGGAGCTGTTCACCGCCGTGAATGGGCTGGTGCGCGAGCAGATCGGCGCCATTGCGTCGCTGGGCGGGATGATCCAGGGCCGGGGCATGATCCCGAAGACGCGCAGTGGGAAGACGCTGCGGCGGGTGCTGCGCGAGCTGGTTGAGCAGGCCGCGCAGGGGAGATATGATGCCGCGGTGAGTGTGCCGCCGACAGTGGAGGATGCAGAGGTGGTGGAGGTTGCGCGGGCGCGTGTGAAGGAGTACTTCGAGGGACGGATGAAAGCCAAGTTGTGATCTAGATGTAGATGGGGGAGGAGAGGGGAGGATCGATACTATTATGTTTACCATCGTATGCTGGTCATTGCACCATTAAAAATGTATAAACAGCTAGGAACATGAACGACAAGCAGCAGGAATCACAATATGAACAGAAGCTCCGCGGAAGAAGTTGAATAGGTAATAATAAGGCTAAGTCGTATCCATAGAACAACAATCAGCCTACCCCTCCCATCAGATGAGAAGGATAGCGAAGGAAACTAAGCCAGTCGTCCACTACCGACCGACTACCAGACACCCAACCGCTTACAGGAGGTAAGCCACGACACCGAAGACGGTGGCGAGACCGGCACCGGCACCAGCAGCAGCGCGAGAAGCACCGCCAGTGAAGACGGGGGCAGCCGGGGTCGTCGCGGAGCCCGAGGCGGACGAGGGAGCGACGCCAGAGGGAGCAGAGGTGGGGATGAGGGGCTTGGAGGAGGTGGGAACGACGACGGCAGAGCTGGAGGGGGTGGCAACGGGAGTGGAAGAGCTGGGTTGTCAGTACGGTGTATATCAAGAGAGGTATATATACATATATACATACCACTTGTTGCAGCGAGTCACGGTGGTGGTGATCAGGGGGCGGGTGGTGGTGTAAGCACCAGCGGCAGGCTGAGGATGTTAGCGCGCACCAGACGTCCGGACTCTGGAAGTATACGTACAGTGCTGCTGGACTTGGGGCAGTAGGTGGTGGTGTCGGTGACGACGACGGTGGAGGCGGGCTCCTCAGCAGCAACGCTGGCCATGGCGCCGGCGGCGAGGGTAGCAGCGGTAGCGAACAGAGAGAAACGCATGGTGACGGTTGGAGAATAAAAAAAAATTTATTCACAGAGGTGGAAGTTGGAGTTGTAGAAGGTATAAAGAGCGACTGGGGTAGAAAGAATGTACTCGGTTGTATACCGGGGAGTTTGATAGAGACTGACTGGATGGAGAGGAGAAAGAGAGAAGACGAGAGATGAGCAGGAACGGGCCATATAAGGGAAACCAACCGGGGCTGGAACCGGGTCCAGAGGACTAGTTTCGAGACTAGGCTGGGGAGTTTGATTATGATTCTGGATGTGGTCTTGATGTGATTGCTCTGGGGTGCAGTAAGGGGGGGAAACTCGGTGGAAATAGATGCATCTTGGTGGGAACTCTCTGTTATTGGTAGTGTTCCTGAGTTTAGGGTTGGCGAACTATTGCCACGACCGCAATTAAACCGGATCAGCCCCCTTTTCAGCGGAGCCGGCGTAAATCGACGGCGTGGACGGAGTGGATGCACGTCGATGTGCAGAGATGTAAACAGTATGTCGTTGTCTGTCGATGATACGAGACATTCTGGCAGCCGGTCGACAGCCTTGCTTCTCCATTCCAGAGCTGTATCAGGATCCATCTTCAGTCGTCCTGAAGACCCCGAGATCCCGTCACCAGCAGGGCAGAGTTTTCGCGCCCTGAGAATCCTTTCCTGTTTGGATATGCAAGAGCCCAACTTTATCCGGCATAGTGCGAGTGGCAGATTGGACGTTAGGCAGCGCAGTGTGCGCACGGCAGATACGGCAGATGGTTGTACTCCGGAGTACATCTCATCATCTCATCCCTACGAGAGCCGTGTCCAACGCATGATCCATCAAGCTGAGTTGGCCTGCAGATGGCCTCCTGCAAGGCCCAGACGATCCAAATCATGTCTTACGTAGCGGTAAGGGTGGCAAGGGACGTCTCAGATCGACTGTTTTGATCGACTTGATCTGTATGGGTAGAGGCTAGAGGGTATACGGAGGACTCCGTTGATTGTTGAGGTCGAGTGGATCAGTTCGATCAGTTACAGTTACACCGCAGAAGCAGTGGACAATAACAATGTTTTGACGATCATGCAATCTGGATAGAGATAACAGATATCATCCTCATCCACCGGAAGCATCTCACAGCATACGTACGGACTCCAACATGCCCAGTATCCCCGAATCAATACACAACATCCAATCCGATATTCCTTGCCCCTAACGGATGGTGAATGGCGGGACATGTCAGCAGCGCCCAGGAACAATCGAAATCATCCCCGAGAACGGAGCAGTATAGGCCATTTCTTCATCTTGGATTTAGTTGTGTGATGAAGAGAAAAGAAGAAGAGGAAGAGGATCCGAAAAGGGAAGAAGAAAAAAACGTAAGCGAGCGGATCGGAACAACGTATGTCCGGCCCTCGGAGAAGCTATGCCTCTTTGGGATTTTCCGCGGGCAACTCCCGTGACTTTCTCCGACGGCCGCCGATAAGCTCATCTACTCCGGCCATATTCTTCTACTTCTTCTTCTTCTCCCTCTCCATCCTCTTTCTCCTCATCTTCACTTGTCCTCGCCTCTTCCTCAATCCCTCCGCAATGCTCGCCCGTTGCGGTCCCCTCACCCGCGCGCTCCCGCGTGTCGGAAGCTCTCCTCAAGCTCTCTCCGTCTCCCGGACCCAGCTCCCCTCCCTTCTCCACGCCCGCGGGGTCTCTTCTTCCAGCCGCGATGGACAGCAGCATGTACGTGGCCGCCTCAATTCCTGCTGGAATCGCTGCTCACCTTCTTTGCACAGCTTCTCTCCGCCCATCTCAAGGAGGAGGACCCGACAATCTACAATATTCTCCAACAGGTCGTTTCCCCCGCATGTGCCTCATGCGGCCCACCTGGACTGACAGCGAACAGGAGAAAAAACGCCAGAAGCATTTCATCAACCTCATTCCCTCGGAGAACTTCACCTCGCAAGCCGTCCTGGATGCGCTTGGAAGTGTGATGCAGAGTTCGTCCCGGTTGCTCGCCGATCATCCTCTATCACGTCACTGACCCCTCCCTAGATAAGTACTCCGAGGGGTATCCCGGGGCTAGATACTACGGCGGAAACGAGTACATTGATGCCTCCGAGCGGCTCTGTCAGCAACGTGCCCTCGAAACCTTCCGTCTGAACCCCGAAGAGTGGGGGGTGAACGTGCAGCGTGAGTGTCTCCCATCCCCAGACACCGAGACCCTTCCTCATCAACTCCAGCCCTCTCCGGCTCTCCCGCCAACCTCTATGCCATCTCCGCCCTCCTCAACACCCATGAGCGTCTCATGGGTCTGGACCTGCCCCACGGAGGTCATCTGTCGCACGGCTACCAGACCCCCACCAAGAAGATCTCCTTCATCTCCAAGTACTTCGAGACCTTCCCCTACCGGCTCGATGAGTCCACCGGCATGATCGACTACGACGCGCTGGAGAAGAACGCCCTCCTCTACCGCCCCAAGCTCATCATCGCCGGCACCTCCGCCTACAGCCGGCTGATCGACTACCCCCGCATGCGCCAGATCGCCGACGCCGCCGGCGCCTACCTCCTCAGCGACATGGCCCACATCTCCGGTCTGGTGGCCGCCGGCGTGCTCCCCTCGCCCTTCACCCACTCTGATGTGGTGACCACGACCACGCACAAGTCCCTGCGCGGCCCCCGCGGGGCCATGATCTTCTACCGCAAGGGCGTCCGCCGGACCGACAAGAAGGGCAACCCGGAGATGTACGACCTGGAGGGACCCATCAACGCGTCGGTCTTCCCGGGCCACCAGGGCGGTCCGCACAACCACACCATCACCGCGCTGGCCGTCGCCCTGAAGCAGGCCCAGTCGACCGAGTTCAAGACGTACCAGGAGACGGTGCTGGCCAACGCGCAGGCCCTGGCCGAGCGCCTCGGCAGCCCGCTCAGCAACGGCGGGCTCGGCTACAACATCGTCTCCGGCGGCACCGACAACCACCTGGTGCTGGTGGACCTGAAGAACCGCGGCGTGGACGGGGCGCGCGTCGAGCGCGTGCTGGAGCTGTGCGGCGTCGCCAGCAACAAGAACACGGTGCCCGGTGACAAGTCCGCCCTCAAGCCCGGCGGTCTGCGTCTGGGCACCCCGGCCATGACCACCCGCGGTTTCACGCCCGAGGACTTCCGCCGGGTGGCGGACATCGTCGACCGGGCGGTCATCATCACGCAGAAGCTGGACAAGCTGGCCAAGGAGAGCGCCGCGGCGCGGGGGGTGAAGAACCCCAACACCGTCAAGGCGTTCCTCGAGTACGTCGGTGAGGGAGAGGAGATCTCGGACATTGTCCTGTTGAGACAGGAGGTCGAGGACTGGGTGGGTACGTTCAGTCTGCCGTGGCAGGAGGAGTAACTGTTTTGCTGTTTGGTTTGTTATGGTTCGGACTCATCTGGGCGTTCAGGCCTTTTTATGAATGTAGATAGTATGAATGAATCAATGTTTAGATATGGAGCTACGTAGGCCTAGCATTGGGTGTTTTACGATTCCAAGACCGCGGCTAGTGGACTAGATGGTTAGGACCTGAGGCATCGCAAAAGGCGGTGAATGGGGAATATATATACTGCATCTGCAGTACGTACTGCGCTGTGCATTTCTCTCACCACCAACTCCCCAACTTCGTCAATCTTGAACGTCTCCAGAACCATCTGCCAAACACCATCAAGGCGCTTGTGACAGCAATGCCTGAGACCGATTGCCTTCGTACGTGTCCGCTACCCATCCATTGATACATCTCACTGAGAATACGCACCACTGTAGAGCCCCCTCTTTCTCCCGCCGAACGGGCCATTGTCAAAAGCTACGGCGGATGGACCCAATTTATGATCTGCTTTGGATTGAAGCCCTGGGACGATGCCGAGAAGGGGAAGCATATTCTGGGGGCGCTGCTGTCCGAGGAGTAGCTCTTGCTTACGACTGAACTGAGGCTGTTGACTACACCGTGTCTTTGGGCAACTGTACCATCAGGATCCCTCCGTATCTGACCGTCCTTCTTAATAAAACTATCTATCTATGCCGTATCCTCCATACTCCATACTCCATACTTTGAAGCTTCCCCGTATTTGCCAAGCCCGGGGAAACACCATACCCGATCGGGACAATTCCGGTTGCAGACTCGACCGACACACTCCCTCACATTCTCTCCATCCCTTCAACTCCTTCAACTTCTCCGTATTCTTGTCTACTTTCTTCTTTTTTCCTTCTATCCTCTCCTTTTCACCCCCACAGAATAGAGTCAATTGCGTATCCTCGCGGCTTCTCGCTATGCAGATCAGCCAGGTACGCACTCTCTCCCGCATCACCAACATCAACACCACTAACCCCACAGCTCTACGTCTACCCGATCAAATCCCTCCGCGGCGTCTCCCTCTCAGAAGCCGAACTCACCAGCACCGGCTTCCAATATGACCGTCGCTTCATGCTCCTCAAGGTCGACCGCGCCGCCGACGGCTCCCCCACCCTCAAAAACATGCACGTTCCCCATTTCCCCGAGATGTCCCTCTTCCTGACCGACCTCATCTACCCAACCCCGACGAACCACGCCCCCTCCAAGACCCTAGACGGCCCGCCCAGGACCGGCTCCATCATCGTCACCTACCGTCCGCCCGGCGCCTCCCCCGACGACCCCACCCGTACCCGCACCCTCCAAGTTCCCCTCACCCCGGACCCCCGCGGCCTCCGCAAGCTCCCCATCACGCTGCACCGCAGCCCGACCACCGGCTACGATATGGGCCCCGCCTACAACGACTGGTTCTCCGCGTGTTTCGGGTACCCGGTCGTGCTGGCGTATCTGGGGCCGCACTCGCGCCGCGTGCTGGGCAGCTTCGCGCCGGAGAAGAGTCCCGCGCACGCCGCGGCTGCCGCATCCGTGCCGGTGGTGTCGATGCGGTCGGTGGCGGTGCTGGCGGGGGTGACGCTGGTGTTGAACGTGGCGGGGCGGGTGGCAGGGGGGGAGGGGGAGGGTGCGGCGCTCCACGGGGTCGTTCCGGGCGTGATTGCGACGCTGGCGGCGGCGCTGCTCTCGGCGGCGATGGCGCTGTGGCCGTGGCCGTGGGGAGGCCGGGCGGACGAGCGCATCACGTTTGCGGATACGGCGCCGTACATGCTTGCGTCGACGACGTCGGTGGACGACGTGTCGGCGCGGCTGCCGGACGGCGAGACCATGGATGTGACCAAGTTCCGGGCGAATATCGTGGTGTCCGGGGCGGCGCGGGCGTTCGAGGAGGACTTTTGGGCGGAGTTGACGGTTGGGGACGGCCGGGAGGCGGCGCGGCTGCTGCTGACGGCGAACTGTGTGCGGTGCCAGAGTATCAATGTGGACTATGCTACGGGGACGATGGGGAAGGGGGAGTCTGGGAATGTGCTGAAGAAGCTGATGAAGGATCGGCGGGTGGACCGCGGGATGAAGTATAGTCCCGTGTTCGGACGGTATGTGTTTTTGGACCGGGGGTCGGAGCATGCACGGGTGCGGGTGGGTGATGAGGTGGTAGTGTCCAGACGAGTGGAGGACCGGATGGTCTATGGTGAGTGTTCTTCTTCTTGTTGTCTGTGGGGTGGATGCTGATGTTGTAGATTGGCCGGGGTTGACCACGCTGAAGTGATCACGAGGGTGTATGATGGATGTTTCCCTACTTCTTCTGTTTCTTCGTTAGAGCGTGTGTAGCACCATCATCACCCTGATGACCTGGTCATGGGTGCAAGTGCTATCGTGATATATAGTTGCATGGATCCTAATAGCCGACTTTCTCTCCAGACATCCACTCTATACTCCAGACATCATGGCTGAGAAGGTCCCTCGCCCCCCCAACTTCATCCGCTATATCACTACCCACAATGATGCCGGCAAAGGCGTCATCCTGTGCGCAGAGTCAAGCACCTGGGACCCCGTGGAGAAAGACCAAGTCTTCTTCAATGTTCCCTACACCACCTCCGAGTTCCCGGCGAATCTCAACAACGAACAAGACGTCGCCGAGTACCGGAAAACTCTTGCAAGGGGAGATCTAGGCCCGGTGACCCCCCATGGCACTGTCTTCCGGGTGGTGGACATTGCGCCGGGCAGACCAGCGCCGCCGGACGAGTGGCTGGTCTCTCAGAGTCTGGATTATGTGTGTGTGCTGGAGGGGGAGGTTGAGCTAGTTCTGGATTCAGGGGAGAGAAGGCGCATACGGCGAGGAGATATCGTGGTGCAGAGATCAACCAAGCATACATGGTGGAATCCGAGCAAGACGGAATGGACTCGAATTGTCTATACGCTGCAGGCGTGTCAGCCTTTAGAGAACGTGACCGGGCTAGCTAGTTAGGATCTGACTAATAAATCCGTATCTATCCGATGAACTATCAATCATCGCTTCATTGCCTACACAGTACAAGCACGTACCTACACCGTCACCATGAGCGAATTTCCCCCCGCCAGTCTCCGTCCCCTGATTGAGGAAGTCTTCGAGCTCCTCAAGTCCCGGAAGGAGACCCTCTCCGTCGCGGAGACCGTAGGTGGATCTGGCGGATGCTGCGTAAACTCGCTGACTCTTGCAGGCAGCCGGTGGGCTGATTTCCGCCTGTCTCCTGGCTTCGCCGGGCGCATCGTCCATCTATAAAGGCGGCCTGACGGTACTCTCCATCATCGACGCGCGGAAGGAACGATTGCTCATGTCAACAGGTGTACACGCTGGAGTCTCGGGTCGCGTTCGCCGGTTGGACCCCCGCCCACCTGGAAGGCTACAGCGGACCGACGCCCACCATTGTGGCTGGTTTGGCCGATCATGTCCGCCACACGTTGGGATCCACCTACACGGTGAGTGAGAGCGGAACGGCCGGGCCGACAGGGGGACAGACGAGAAACCGGACTCCGTAGGTAGTCTCTATCGCTGGAGGAACGGACGCTGACAGCGTACGGTGTAGGGGCTATGTAGCGGTTGCGGTGTCGACGGCGCATGGGACGTATACGCGGGAGGTTGAGACGGGTAGCGCTGATCGAGAGAAGAACATGGTGGCATTTGCGGGCGAGGCACTGAAGTTGGTGCGGGATGTGATCCAGGGACGGGCCTCATTGTAGGAGATAGAGGTAGAATGAACCATGGGAGCTGAAATGCGTACCTGAGCGAAAGTGGACGTCGTGAGGTCATCTGGTGTCCGAATGAGGAAATTTCGATCTGCCGAGATGCACCGCCCCATAAGGCGCTGCACCGCCACCGCCACGACCAATGAGAGCCGGCTGACTCAGCCCGACCCATGGTTCCCGAAAGGGAAACTAAGAATAGTCACGATTCATCATCACACACTCTACTCTCTCTCTACACTCGACTCTCTCTCTCTCTCTATACTCCCTCTCCACACCCTCTCCTCTCACCCTCTCCTCTCTCCTCTCTCTCTCTCTCCCCTCTCCACTCTGTATCTTCTCCCTCTACTATACTTGTCCACGCCATCATCCAACTGTACACTCCCCACATACGATAGGCGGCCATCATCATATCATCCAGGGCCACCATGGACCCAGTCAACCTCCGTCGCAAAGACACCACCAAGGGTCCCCCCTTGCGCATCCTCTCTCTCGGTAAGTCTCGCCCTCCCCCTCCCGAATCCCCACGACTAACGGTCCAGATGGTGGCGGGGTCCGCGGCTACTCCATGCTCATCATCCTCCAGGAACTCATGTACCGCGTCTACGTCGAGTGCGAAGGCAAACCCCCTCACCGCGACCAGATCCCCAAGCCATGCGACCACTTTGACCTCATCGTCGGCACCGGCACCGGCGGCCTCATCGCCCTCATGCTGGGCCGCTTGCGCCTCGACCTCGAAACCTGCAAGGAAGTCTACGTCCGCATGACCCGCCGCGTCTTCGAAACCGACAAGACCTTCGCCGGTATCCCCTATCGGTCCACGCTCTTCAAGGCCTCCAAGCTCGAGGAGGCCATCCGCGAGTGTGTGCGCGAACACACCGTCTACGAGAACGAAGGAAATGATCTGTCGCCCAGCCGCGCCGGTGGCCGCCCCTCCCTGTCCAGCGCCATGTACAGTCCCAACTCGTCGATCCCGCAGCGTTCGGGCAGTCGCGCCAGCTTCAGCACCACCGGCTCGTTCTCCAACAACCCCGTGACCCAGCGGAACTCGACCTTCATCAACGGGCTGCGCTTCGGGAACCCGGAGGCGCTGCTGTATGACAGCCGGGAGAACCGGACGAAAACGTAAGTGCTCTCTGCCCGCTGGTTCCGTCCGCTGTCGTGCTGACTTTTCTAGCGCCGTCACGGCTCTGTATAAAGGAACCACCCGCAACGGCTCCTCCGTCCTCCTCCGATCCTACGACTCGCGCCGGGAACCCCCGCCCGAGTTCAACTGCACGGTCTGGCAGGCCGGTCGGGCGACCTCGGCGACCGGACTCGCGTTCAAACCCATCCAGATCGGCCAGCACGTGTTCATCGACGAAGGCGCCGGCACCTACAACCCCGCACCGCAGGCGCTCGACGAGGCGACCGTGAACGAATGGCCCGGGCGCGAGGTCGGGGTGTTTATCAGCGTGGGCACGGGCCGGCGACCGCCGGGGACGAACAGCCGGCAGCACGAGTGGTGGGAGGATTTCTTCGGCGACACGATGGGGACGTTTGCCGAGGCGCGGCGCCGGCTGATCGCCAAGATCGAGGGCTGCGAGGACATCCACCGGGAGATGTTGCGCGAGCACCTGTCCAAGCGCAACGTCAACCAGGACAACTACTACCGACTGAACGTGGAGGTCGGCGTGGGCGAGTTCGGCATGAACGAGTGGAACCGGCTGGCCGACATCAGCACCAACACGCGTCGCTACCTGACGCGACCGGAGGTGAAGAAGCAGATTCTCGACGCCGGGGTGAAGTTTGCCAAGATCGAGCGCATGCACGAGCGGGCGGCCCGGGGTGGGCGGCCGGAGGCGGAGAGCGATCTCGCCGCCTCGTCTGCCACCTCCGCCGACGACACCTCGTCGATCATGCAGAGTCCGCAGTTGACGGTACCGCCGCCGGCGAATCCCATCGCCGTGGAGCTGCCCGCCGAACTGCCGGGCGACTTTGTGCCGGTGTCTGCGCCGGACCTGCAGCACCAGCGCATGCCGTCGTCCGGACGGGCCTCCGTCAGCGATCTGGACAGCAGCCGACCCGGCTCGCAGCCGTCTCCGCGCATCAGCGTGGAGCATGTCCACAGCGGGCTGTCTCCTCCCCCGGTACCCCCCAAGACCCCCATTCCGTATCCTGACGAACCGGGGGAGCTGGGGGGCGTGCCCATGCCGGCGCCGTTGGTGATTCCGCATGGAGGACCGAAAGTACGGCCGCCATACCCCGTGGATGAAGGGCCGCCGGTGGTGAACAAGCAGCGGAAGCCGAGTTATCATGTGCGATGATTGTATGGGTAATGGAGTATGGAGTCAAGCGTAATGTATAGAACCATGGGTCGAGTGTTTCATATTGGAGAATCCACGAATGCAATATATTTAATATCACCGTCCTATAATATAATACTCGTAATATAACCGTCCTTATAATATAAGAATACTAATATAAGAGGAATATAATAAGAAGATCCATGGATGTATAGGATGACTAATCTCCCAGCCACCTCGTCCGCTTTCGGCAACTCAGCTTCAGCTTCAACTTCATTCTTCTTCTTCCTACATTCCTCGTCTTCCTGCCCCCATACTCCTCTTCTCCTTGGAATGATCTCCCGGGAGGCTCCTTTTCTTCCGCACTTCCATCCGCCTTGCCGTCTGTCATCCAAACTCAATCTCTCAGTCTCCGTCTAACCGCCCATGGATCGCAGATCCACTCTCTGATCTCTCTCTCTCTCTCCTTTTCCCCTGACTCCCTCAGTCAATGGATCTCCATGCTCGCTCCGACTCCAGTCGTCCGGCCTCCTACAAGGCCATCGGCATCTCCCTCGCTGTCGCTTCTGGCCTCTTTATCGGCGTTTCGTTCGTCATCAAGAAGATTGGCCTGCTCAAGGCCAATGTCAAGTACAATGAGGAAGCCGGCGAGGGTTACGGTTATCTCAGGAATGCCTGGTGGTGGACGGGCATGACCCTCATGATCGTCGGTGAGATCTGTAACTTTGTCGCTTACGCCTTCGTCGACGCCATCCTCGTCACCCCCCTCGGCGCCCTCTCCGTCGTCGTCACCACCATCCTGTCGGCCATCTTCCTTAAGGAGCGTCTCAGCTTCGTCGGCAAGGTCGGCTGCTTCACCTGCATCCTGGGCTCCATCGTCATCGCCCTGAACGCCCCCGAACAGTCGTCCGTCTCCGACATCCAGGACATGAAGGACTATGTCATCGCCCCGGGCTTTCTCTCCTACGCCGGCGTGATCATCGTTGGCGCTATCTTTGCCGCCGTCTGGGCCGGTCCCCGCTACGGGAAACAGAGCATGTTCGTCTACATCAGTATCTGCAGCGCCATCGGCGGCTTAAGCGTTGTGGCCACCCAGGGCTTAGGCGCCGCCATCCTCGCCCAGATCAACGGCGAGTCGCAGTTCAACCAGTGGTTCCTCTACGTCCTCGCCGTGTTTGTCGTGGCCACTCTCCTGACCGAGATCATCTACCTCAACAAGGCCCTCAACATCTTCAACGCCGCTCTCGTCACTCCCACCTACTACGTCTTCTTCACCAGCGCCACCATCATCACCTCCGCCATCCTCTTCCAGGGCTTCAAAGGTAGCGGCATGCAGATCGCCACCGTCATCCTCGGGTTCCTGCAGATCTGCGCCGGCGTCGTCATCCTCCAGCTCTCCAAATCCGCCAAGGACGTCCCCGACACCGCCATCTTCAAGGGTGACCTCGATCAGATCCGCGAGGTCGCCACGCAGGAGGAACCCGAGAGCGAGCCCAAGGCCGACTCCATCCGCGGCGCCGCCTCGCTCATCCGCCGCCTGTCCACCCCCCGTCGCACCCTCGAGGCCGAAGAGGCCCGGCGCTACTACCGCGACCGTCTCCTCGACCAGCACCACCCGCCCAGTCCCAACGAGGTCATCGAATGGGACGGCCTGCGCCGGCGCAGGACCGTCCTCGGCCAGGGCCCCACCATGCACCGCGCCCCGTCCGTCCACCCCCCCTTGCCCCCGCTCGGCATGTCGCGGTTCCCGGAGCACGACGTCGACGAGGACCACCCCCGCCCGGACACCAAACACAGCAGCCACTCCATCCTGTCGGACTTGCGCTCGCGCCTCTCCAGCGGCACCTGGGAGCCCATCCGCGAAGAGGACGCCCCCCACCCGCTCACCACGAGCTACCCGGGGCCGGTCGGCGGCTCGCTGTCGCCGTCGCCGCGCACCAAACGCCAGTTCTCCTTCAACCTGTTCAAGGCGCACCACGCCCCGCACCGCTCCGCCGACCGCCCGCGCCCCAAGCGCCACTCCGACTCGGAAGAGGAGAGTCTGGGGCTAGTGCGCGCCGCGTCCGCAGAGGCGTCTCTGAACGAGAAGCTGGAGCGCACCGACTCGAGCGACAGCACCGAGGAAGCGGGCAGCGGGCTCGGGCTGCCCGCGGCGTTGCGGGACCGTGGTCAGGCGATGCCGGGGCCTCCGCCCGCGTCGTCGGCGCGGGTGCATCGCAACCCGTTGCCGCCGCTGCCAGATGAGGCGCCGTATGATCCGGCGGTGGACGGGCAAGGACGGCGCGCGTCGGACGCCAGCGCGGGCACGCTGTCGTCTGGACAGAGCGGGGGACGGGGTCGTGGTTGGCGACGGGCCGGCGGGACGTTCATGTAACGATGTGTATACGACTGACACTGATAATGATAATGTATATACGACCAATATAGAGGATTTTGTTCATTAGCATTCGGCGCACCGGGTATCTGTCATAACATGTGCATAACCATCGTATTCGTAACATTCTCTACGTCAAGGCCGAACCGACAGCCGTCTCTGTCCCTGCGCCGCAACATGCATCGCAAACCTCGCCTCAGCCAGGCGTTTCTCCGCTCGGACGCTCTCCATCACCCTGGTTGCTCCATTAGCACAGCGTCACCCCGGACCCGACCCAGACAGCCAGAAACAGATCGGGAGACCTACCACTCGACGAAGACGACCTTGACGGCCCGACTGCCCCCGCGCGCAATCTCGCGCTGCAGCTTCCCCGCCGCCAGTCCGCCGCCACCGCCGCCCCTGCCGGACCCGGCGTTCGGGCGTCCCACGAGGACGTGCGTGACCCGCCGCGTCAACGCAAGGGAGACGGTGGCGCCGTGGGTGACGAGGAGGTGTCGGAGCTTGTGGTCGGAGAGGAGGGGATGGCCGGGGGCGTTGAGGTAGACGGTGATGCCTTGGAAGATCTGCTTCGGCGTTTCGGGTGGCCCTCGCTCGGGGGCGTCTGTCTTCGACGGCCTGAGATGCTGTTCGGGGGGTTGTGGCTGCGTCGGCGCGGGCTTGCTCTGCTGGGGCTGGATGGCGTCGACGCCCTTGTCCGCCTTGAACATCGACCGGATGTCCCGCTGGCCGGGCTCGCGGCTCTCATCGCACGGTCTACCTGTCTGCTCGCGGTAGTCGGGGCTGGCTCTGGGGGCTGCGGGCTGGAACTGCGCGGCGAGACGCTGCTCGCGCAGACGCTGCCAGTGTGGGTTGTTGGTGACGGGCGAGCGGGTGTGCTGGTGGCCGGTGGAGGCGGAATTCCAGGGATCGAAGAGGAGGTGGTTTCTGAAGGGGGGCAGCGGCATGGTCGAAGACAGATGAGGGGGAGGAGACGAGGGAGGAGAGAGAGGAGAAGAGATGAGGTTGAAGTAGAACCATGGATCGCCTGTTGATGTTTTGCCTAATCGGGTTAGGCCCGAATGTCTGTATAGCTTCATGTTTCATTCATTCATTCATATTCATTCATTCATATATATATCTACTCTACCCCCATACGTCCTCCTGCCACTTATTCCGCCGTTTGATCCCCCGCCGCCACTCTCCCACCTCCTCCTCCGTCCACCCCTTCACCCGCGCCATTTCCGCGGCCACCGCGCCCTCGACCTCCCGGGCCATCGCCGCCCTCCCACACACATACAGCGTGGCGCCCTCCTCCAGCAACCGGACGACCTCGTCGCCCACATCGCGCAAGCGGTCCTGCACATACACCCGCGGCTGACCCTCCACGCGCGAGAACGCCGTCACAACACGCAGCTTCCCCTCCAGCGCTGTCTGCATCTCCTCGATCTCCTCGCGATAGATGTAATCCTGGTCGGGACGCCGACACCCAAACAGCAGCACCATCGGGCCGATCTCGCGCCCGATCTGCAGCAGCTTGCGCCGCTCCGCCAGGAACGCCCGGAACGGCGCCAGCCCTGTCCCCGCGGCGACCATGATCAGCGGCGCGGCGCTGCCGCGGGGCAGCTTGAACTTGCTCTTGCGGAGGTGCGCCAGCACCTGCACCGGCTCGGCGAGCATGGCGGCCGGGCCGGACAGGTCGTAGGAGACGCCCGCGGGGAGGTTACTGTCTTCCGCCAGCCGGCGCTGCAGCGCGAGGAGGTAGTTGGACGCGACGCCGCGGATGACCGGGGCGGGGTTGGCGGCGGCGACGGGGTCGGCGGCTACCAGCACCGTGATGGAGACGCGGCGCGGTGAGATCACGCTGCTGGACGAGATGGAGTAGTAGCGCGGCTGCAGCGGGGGCAGGGTCTCGACGAGGTAAGCCAGCGGGACGGGCCAGGGGCGGTGCGGGCAGACGTGGTGCATGAGGCGGGCGAGGGTGACGTGGGAGCGGGCGACGAAGTCGGCGTAGCCGTCTCTGCTGCTGGCGAGGGCGTGCAGGGCGGCTTTGGCGTCGGCAGTGGGGGCGAACTGCGCCAGGGCGCGGACGTGGTCGCGGTTGACGGGCGCGGCGATCTCGAGGTAGTAGCGGAGGAGGGCGGCCAGGGTGGTGGGTGAGGGGATCTTGAGCTTCGTCTGCGCTGGGTCCAGGGCGCGGATGGAGACGGGCACGGCGGCGGCGTCGGCCAGGCCGAGGGTGTCGAGGAGCAGGGCGACTTCGTCGGACGGGTTGGGCGGCCAGATGGCCAGGTGGTCGCCGGTCTTGTAGGTGAACTCGGGCTGCGCGGCGAGGTCAAGGTCGAGGTGGATGCAGTTGCGGCCGGCGGCCGGGTGGAAGAGCTCGCGGGCGGAGAGCACGCGGAGCGGACGCACGGCGGAGCAGCCCGGGCGGGCGATGTGCGCGTCCGGCTCGCCGTGGTGCAGGTCAATGGGCTCCAGCGAGCGGTCCTCCTCCACCGCGAGGGCCGGCGTATACTGCGGTTCGGCCTCCGGGAAGCCCAGGTCGCGGCGGAAGGCGGCGAAGAGGTCGTCGCGCCAGGCGATGAAGTCCTCCTGCGTGGCGCCTTCGGCGTCGTCGGCCTTGCCCACCGGGAGCAGGGCGGAGGCGCCCCGGGCGTTGAGGGCGTCGACGACGACGTCGACAACGCGGTTGTAGAACTTGTAGTTGCGGTTCCCCAGGCCGAAGGCGAAGTAGCGCAGGTGGGCGAGGTCCTGTGTCGGACGCTTCTGGATCCAGTCCCAGAACTCGGTGGTGTTGTCGCTGGGATCGCCCTCGCCGTAGGTCGAGAGGATGAAGATGGCGATGACCGTGTCGGGCAGCTGGGCAATGGACTCTGGATCAAAGTCACTCAGGTCGGCGGAGAGCGCGCCGCGCGAGAACCGCTGCGTGATATCCCGCGCGAGTCGGTTGGCGAAGCCTTCGGCCGTGCCCGACTGCGAGCCCCAGAAGACAACGATCTGCTTGTCGGATTCGGCCAGTTTCTGCGCGATGTTGCGCGTTTCCTTGTTGGCAGCGTGCAGCGAGCCGCCGTTCTTCAGCTGCGGACGCTCAAACGCCAGATGGGCGTAGGGATCGGGCTGGTCCCAGAGGAAGCCCCGGGACAGATAGGCGGCGCCTGCCAGGGAGAAGATGGCGAGCGCGACATAGTCGGCGATGCCGGTGGGGGTGAGGGTGTCCAATTCGAGGGGAGGCGCGAGATGCTGCATGGTGGATGCCTGGTTGAAGCATGGCGGGGGAGATAGACATGAGGATATTTATACAGGGTCGAAGGGCACGGGAATTGATTTCCAGAGACGGCGGAGAGAGTTGCTGCTTTCGTAACGAAGAGGAAGATGAAGCTGAAGTAGATGGAGATGGAGATGGAGATGAAGTATGAAGTGGTCAATTTAGGGCTGCAGCAGTCACGGGGGGAATATTGCCCGATGCGGAATATTTCTCTTTGCATCGCGGGGATTATGCTCGTATTGGTACCTCTGCCAGTCCTCAGAGTATACTCCAAACTGTCATTCCTGTCAACTGGCAGACTGTTCCTGTCTCACGACACTCACCGGAGGCATCCGTCGAACAGCCATCGCCGCCGTCGCAGCCAGCGCCATCAGCAGGACTCCAACCGCCAACTTCCTCCCACAACGCCTCATGTCCGGTCTTCCCCGACAAACTCAATTCCGCCTCGCAGACTCAGGGTCCTGCGTCAGCTATTAGGTAAGAATCCCTGGCTAGTGGCATCCTGCGTGATGCATCACTGCTACCCCAGATTCTACCCCAGACCCCCTATTCAACCGGGAAGTCGGAGTGGGCCGGTTCGTCGGCGTTGGACTTCTCCTAGGAAAGCATATCTGCAGGTGGCAGCGGTGATCTATACGATCCGGTAGAGACCGTTAATATGCTAATGCCTTGGCGTGCACATCTGGATATCTGGCTATGCACGCTGCATGGACACATGCCACGTTCCAAAACCCCCAAGTCAATCGTAATCAACCTTCTAATAATAAATGGTAATGTGCCCTCCACCATGATAACGATCGACCCGGCCACATACTTATTATTAACAGAATCACGGGGCCGGGGTTTCCACGGGCACTAATCTGCCGATATCGCCAAGAGACTTCCATCTTCCCGAGGCTCGACCAAATATCGCTCGGTTCCGAGAGAGACTTTTGTGGGGGGACCCGAGATCTGCCCTGCTGTTCCCTCCGGCCGTCGGAAGCGCACTTGGCAGGGCTCAGGATGTGGTCGGCAAGACATCTCTGTCACTCGTCTTCGACTCATCCAAGACGACTTAAACGATGGCCGTGGCATGGCATGCAGTCCGGCGTCCAACACGAGCTGCTAGTTCCTTCATCAAAGCGTCTGCCCTCCCTGGCAGGTCTGGGGTGCGTCCTTGGGGCCCCCCGCCTGGACCGTGGATCGTCGTCCACGGTCCTGGTGGATCAACGGCAAGCGGCGATGGCCGAATAGACCAGTTCTGTATATTACCTGACGTTCCTGGGTGCTCCCAAACCTGGGAATTATGCGGGGACAGTAGGTTCGCAGGCGACCCCAGTTGTGTGAGATTCTGTTTCTTCTACTACTGCATCTATTGCATGATCTTGACCTCTCCACTGACACCATGGGCCTAAAACCGTACCTGGGCCTGCGCGGCAATGCCCTCCTGCGCGCCGCCGTCATGCTGGTCGTGTGTCCGACCTTTGTCTGCTATGGATACAACATGAGTGTGGCCGGTGGCCTGTTGACTCTCGATGCGTTCAATGAACAGTTCCCCCAGATGGACACCATCAACACCGAGGGGGCCCAGAGGAACTACAATTCCCAGATTCAGGGTGAGCTCCTCTCCGTCGTTGGCCGATTGATCGGATGGAAGCCCTAACCGTATACATGCCAGGCACCGTCATCGCCCTCTACACCGTCGGCGGTATCTTTGGTGCTCTCTCCTGCGTCCATCTCGGCGACGCCTTGGGTCGCCGCAAGGTCATCTTCATCACGAACCTGATCACCGCCATTGGCGCCATCCTCATGGCCACGTCGTTTGACTTCGCCCAGTTCATCGTCGCGAGACTGGTTCTCGGGCTGGGTATCGGTGGATACGTCGCCACGGTGCCGGTGTGGCAGAGTGAGATCTCCCCAGCGCACAAGCGTGGTTCCAATGTCGTCACCGACGGCATCTTCGTCGGTATCGGTGTGACGGGGGCTCTCTGGATCGACCTGGGCTTCTACTTCGTCAAGGGCAACTCGGTCTCGTGGCGCTTCCCGCTCGCCTTCCAGATCCTCCTTTCGCTCATCGCCATGCTCTTCATCACCATGCTCCCCGAATCCCCCCGCTGGCTCATCAAGACCGGCCGCGTTGACGAGGCCCGCGGCGTCCTCGCCGCCCTCCAGGACTCGGACGAGCGCTCCGAGTCGGTCTCCTCGGCCATCCAGGACATCGAAGCCTCCCTGGCCAAGGCCGGCTCCGGCACCTGGCGCGACATGTTCAGCATGGGCGAGGCCCGCCTCTTCCACCGCGCCTACCTCGCCGCCACCGGCCAGATGTTCCAGCAGATGTGCGGTGTCAACCTCATCACCTACTACGCCACCACCATCTTTGAGCAGTACCTGGGGCTCGACGCCGTCCGCGCGCGCATCCTCGCCGCCGCCATGGGCCTGACCCAGCCGTTCGGCGGTTTCCTGGCCTTCTTCACCATCGACCGGCTGGGCCGGCGACCCCTGCTCCTCTGGAGCGCCGGCGTCATGGCCATCTCCATGGCCATCCTGGCCGGCACCACCTCCACCAAGAACAACACCGGCGCGCTCGTCGTCGCCGT
This sequence comes from Aspergillus ambiguus, assembly GCF_047715705.1. Classification (NCBI taxonomy): domain Eukaryota; kingdom Fungi; phylum Ascomycota; class Eurotiomycetes; order Eurotiales; family Aspergillaceae; genus Aspergillus; species Aspergillus ambiguus. The sequence continues at coordinate 171,662 of NW_027395551.1, read as the reverse complement.
CATCTTCCTCTACGTCTTCCAGTTCACCTTCACCGTCGGCTACTCCGGCCTGACCTTCCTGTACGCCGCCGAGATCGCCCCGCTGCAGGTGCGCGCCGCCGTCAACGCCGTGTCGACGGCCACCGTGTGGGTGTTCAACTTCCTGCTGGCGCAGGTCACCCCCGTCGGCTTCGACACCATCAACAACCGCTACTACATCATCTTCGCCGTCATCAACGCCTTCATGATCCCCTGCGTCTTCTTCTTCTTCCCCGAGACCAAGGGCCGTTCGCTCGAGGAGATCGACGAGATCTTCGCCCAGTCGAAGAGCATCTTCGACCCGCCCAAGGTGGCCCGCCGCATGGCTCGCATGCAGGTAGGTGAGGTGTACGAAGGCGCTGGCTCCGGCTCCAGCGACGAGGCGTCCACGCCAGATAAATCCGTCAAGGCGTAGCTGACGCACGATGTCTCTGCAGCAGGGCCGGGTCATGGAACCAGACACAAAGGGATGATATGATAATGTCTGTTACCGGCTTGCCGTTGCCGTCTTACGACTTTTTGCTTTCAAGTACGACTCGGATTACGGTTGGTACGAGGTGGAGGCACTTAGCACTTATGTATATACCTTCGTGCCAATAAACGGATCATTATATCATAACCTATCGTATCCAAAATCTCTCTAAGCTATAGGCCGCTCCCTCCGCCACACCTTCACCGGCATCTCGCCCAGGATCAAGTTCATCGTCTCCAGCCGCTTCAGCTCCCACCCGGGATGCGGCAACGCAAACTCGTACCGTCTCACCAGCGTGGCCAGGATCTTGGTCTGCTCGAGGTACGAGATATTCCGACCGATGCAGGAGCGGGCCCCCGCCGAGAAGGCCACAAAGTACGGCTGTAGCGCCTTGCCCTCCTCGCCGAGCCAGCGCTCTGGCAGGAAGCGGTAGCTGTCGGGGAAGACGCGCTCGTCGTGGTGGGCCACGAAGGCAGACACGCTGACGGAAGTGCCGCCAGGCACCCACTGGCCGAGGATGTCGGCGCCCTCGGGGGGCGTCTCACGGGGCAGGCCGTGCGGCGTGGGCGGGAAAATGCGCAGCGACTCGTCGAGACAGGCGCGCAGGTACGGCAGGTGCTTGACCTTGTCGTAAGGGGCGATGATCTCCTCCTCATCGTCGTCGTCAAAGACGGCGTCGATCTCGTCGCGGAGCTTGTCGAGACAGGCCCGGTTGCGCAGCAAATGGTAGAGCACATTGGCGATGGCAATCGCGGTGGTGACGCTGCCGGCGTTCATCATGATGTTGACCTCTGCGACGGCCTCGCCGAACTCGAGGTTGTTGGGGCGGCCGTTCTTGTCCTCCATGAGGGCCTGGTAGAAGTCATCAAGACGCTCGCCGGCCTCGTAGCGGCGGCGGCGCTGCATGGTGCGCCGCCAGACGATGTTGTCCCAGTTGTCGGCAGAGGTCTGCATGCGGCGGAAGGACGGGAGCAGGTTGGCCAGCTTGTTGAGCGTCGGGTACCAGCCGTAGTCCCAGACGAGGAGGGACTGCTTGCGCGCAGTGGGGTAGAGGGCCTCTCGCAGGGCGACGGTGTAGGTGGTGCCGTCGCGGCGCTCGGCGATGCACTGGTCGTTGCCGGCGTCGAGGAATCCGAGCTTCTCGGAGAGGCCGATGTCCGCGATGGCGTCGAGGGTGAAGAAGTTGGTCCAGGCGCGGAAGTCGACGGTGAGGTCGGCCGGGTCGGGGGCGACGGTGCCAGCCGTGATGCCCGGGTTGGCCGGCGGCGTCGTGCACATCTTGTCGAAGTGCGCGACCACCTTGGCGATCTTGTCGCTGACCTTATACTCCCACGTCTCGAGGTTTTTGAGCGCGTAGGCGGACGAGAGCACCTTGCGCTTGCGGGCGTGCTCGGGCTTGTCGACGACGTCGGCCAGGTGGAAGTGCGAGCCGGCCGTGACGATGTACGACGGGTCCTTGATGCACCTCGTGTTATGGCCATAGATGTCCTTGATGGCGCGGGCGTCGCCGTAGGAGAGCGTGTTGGGCCCGGTGCGCAGCACCGGCTGCTTCTGATGCATCTCCGAGAGCTCCTTCGAGCGGAATCCCCGCGAGGCCATGATCATGAACGGCAGGGCCGACATGCCTGCCAAGGGATGGAAGTTGGGATATTTCCGGAGGCCTGTGATGTCAGCCGGGGGTCATCGATCTGGATATCTAGACGGGCATATGCACCTTTGGGATCGCGCAGGTAGGCAACGTAAGGCCCGATGATGAAGTAGACCAGGGCAAACAGCCCCAGCAGAGTGGCATACGGGGCGAACGAGAACATCTTGGGGAGGATGCCTTGGTAGAGATGAGATCCGGACAGGGCCTTGAGTCGAGATGGCCTTTATAACCTGCTGTTGTATACTTCGACCCCTCCGGTGGTCGGGGAATACTTCCCAGAAAGGCGCATGTCGTCGGGGGATCCAAGAGCGGGCTAAATCTCCCTGCGGGGAAAACGCCTATTTTCTGTCGGGATTGCACATCGGCCAGCATAGATGCTGCTGGCGCATTTCGCTAGCAGCACTCGCCGTAAAGACCTGAGTACGGGATGTGATGTTACAATGAAGTATATCGCCTGCTCTTGGTGTTGATCGTCCTTGACCAGGCAAATCACATGCAACAGACTCTGTGAGGCGGGGTGGCGGCAGATTTTGCACCTACATGCATCTACGTGCACTTCCTGTTGCATGCTCTACGAGTATATGTACCATACTCCCCTGGTGAGGTAGCTAGTGTCTTGTCTCGATATGCCCACGCGGCGCTCTCACCAAAAGTCGCACACCGGCTGTGTCACCTGCAAGCGCCGTCATGTCAAATGTGATGAAAAAGGGCCACCCTGTGGTCGGTGCAAGACCCGGGGCACAGACTGCGAATATGCACAGGACAATGTCCGTTCACGAGTCTCGCCTGCAATCCACAATCAGGGCTCGTCGGAGGAAATCCCGGAGACTGCCGGCAACCCCATTCGAGTCTATCCAATCTACCCCGCTGACAAGCGCCGGTTAGAATTGCAGCTCATGCATCAGTGGTCCACAAGAACGTACAAGAGCTGCTGTACCCCGGGCTCCGGGGACGATGAGCTCTGGCAGGCCACTGTGCCTGTCCTGGCACTGCAGCACGATTTTCTATTGAATGGATTGCTAGCTTTGTCGGCATTTGAGATCGCCTATCTTCTGAAGCACGATAAGCAGCAGGAGTCCGACCATAGCAAATACGTAAAAGTAGCGACAGAGTACCAAGTTGTTGCGCTTTCCGGTTTCCGTTCTCGATTATCTGCTCCATCGCATGGAACCCACACAGCTATGCTGTGTTTCTCCTTGATGCTGATGGTTCTTGCATTGGCGTCTGTGCAATTCTCACGAGACTCTTCAGGCGATAACCAGGAGAGCGTAGTACACATCGCTATAACCCATTTTGAACTGGTTCGCGGTTGTGTCCAAGTCGCCGAGACTGAAGAAGGACATATTAGCCAGAACGCGTACGTTCAGAAGCTGATCCCGTTCGAAAAATTACCTTGCATACCTCTCGATCCACTGCTTGCGGACGCATTGGCCAAGCTAAGTACGCTGAACGACGGAAGGATCGTCTCGACAGTTCTTGACGTGCATGAGCGGCGAGTGCAGCAGGTCGCGTACTGGGAAGCATGCAAGAAGGCTTTGACGGCTTTGCAGGAGTGCTTTCAGAAATGTGTTGGCCAGGTGTACCGAGGATATGCTCTGGGATGGCTCAACATGGCTGGCGAGGGGTATATCCAAGCCGTCAAAGGCGATGATCATATCGCGCTGCTGATATTGATGTTTTGGGGGGTCCTGGTTGAACGTCTCGGGCATGACATATGGTGGGCGAACCAATTTGGTACCTTTCTTGTCGACGAGGTCTCAAGTGGAGCGCTTAATAGTGACCGAAATGCAGCTAAAAGGGATGTGATCCTACAGGCGCAGCAATTGATGAAAAGAATTGCCGATAATGGCGCAAAGTCATGAGGGAGTCGCAGCTACATGTGCAGTATCAATCTAGTGTCCAATAATCCAGGATCTTCTAAAGCGAGTCTACTTGCTTTTAGTCCTATCCCAACGCGGCCCCAGCCTACGTCGTAATCGTGGTCGTGGTCGTATTCGTATATTACGATCACGTCTCAGGCCAGACCTAGGATTTTGCTATAGACAGGAGTATTTAACCAACACCGGAGACCAGGGAGCCACAGCTTAGTCGTAATGTTAAAGACAATCCAAGGTACTATTCTCCAACCTGGAAAGATGCGAACTGCTTCGATCATGAGGTACTCCGCCGCGCCGAAACCACGACTCCCATCATACAATCACGACTGTCCCTCTCTAGCATCACAGACAGCTTTGCACCAAACATTGACTCTCAGAGACGGTCGCACGCTCGGATACGCAGAATATGGCAGTTCCACTGGCTTTCCTCTCCTCTACTTCCACGGCTTTCCATCCTCACGCCTCGAAGGTTGGGGATTCGACAAATATCCCCAGCGACACGGCTTCCGTCTGATTGTCCCTGATCGCCCAGGATTTGGTCTCTCCAGTTTCCAACCCAATCGCAGCATCACGGACTGGCCAGCGGATGTCCAGGCCCTCACGTCTCACTTGGGTTTGTCACAATTTGCAATTCTGGGCGGTTCCGGTGGTGGTCCGTATGCGATAGCATGTGCTCATCAGCTCCCCTCTCGCATGCTATCTGCTGTGGGTGTCGTAGCTGGGGCGCCTCCATGGATAGCCGGGACCGAAGACGTAACCATGAGCAGGAAGATTACAGCGGTTGCCGCGACATCCTTCCCATCGGCACTGGAAACCGTGTCGGATTTGCTTGTCATGGTGCTCCGAAGAGTTGCAACGACAGGGCCGGTGGAAAGGTGGCTTGATAATTGGATCGATAGCATGAGGCGTGAGAAGGAGAATCAATCTGAACAGAAAGAGACGTCAGAGGTCAATTTGTCAACCCGAGAGGCAAGAGAGCGTATGATCCGGACATCTCTGGAGGCTTTTGCGCAGGGTTCTGCTGCATTTGTTCAAGAGGCACGCTTGCTAACTCAAGACTGGGGGTTCCGGTTTGAGGATATGGCATATCCTGGCATCCGAATCTGGCATGGCACAAAAGATGTCAATGCTCCGATTTCTATGATACGATTTATGGCAGAAAGGCTGCCACAGTCGGTCTTGCATGAGGTTGACGAGGATCACTACAACATGGGCCATTATCTGGAGGAGATAATTAGCGACCTGATTTCCAAGAGAGCGGACAAAAGGATGGGCACGTAATGCAAGCGCCTCACTCCTGTGTTTTTATCTACCTAGATAGAACCCTCTGGTAATGCAGGTATGCTGTCACAATGGTCTTCTTGTCATCACCTAGTACTACTGCACGGTTGCTGGCCAGTGCAGATTCGTTACATCGCACTACACTACTCCAACGTATAGGTAAATCCCATTTTATGCCTAAACCATCAAACCCAATGCATGAATGGAGAGAAGCCACAACAGTATAGTCTCGTCAAGGAAATTCGTCACATCATGGTCATCAAATATGGCCTCGCAGGGGGAAGCCAAACGTCAAGAAAAGCAGAGACCATTCATACCAAGAACGCGACATCCATCCGACATTACCGTAGCCAAGTCAACAAAGGAAACCCGCCCATCTGACGCTGGGCAGAACATGCCATGCGTGCGTCCATGCAGCATGCACAATAAGCAGTGAACTAAGTCTATCAAGTCGTAATCCCATAATGCGCTCGAACATCCCGTCAAACCAACCCAAAACCAGGCCAAAAAAGAAAAACCAAACAGCGGGTCATTAATTCTTTTGTTTTCTTCGTTCTTCATCATGGAAACGTTCAACGACGTCGGGGCATGGCACCACCAGCCTTCATCGGCTGCAATCCCAGCGACACGCCACCGCCGACGGGTCCGCCCACCGGCGTCTCGGTCAGAGTGCGACGACGCTTGTGCTCGTACTCTCCGCCGCGGCTGTCGGGCCGCACGATGCGCTGGTCGACGACATCGTCCTCGTCGTCCTCGCGCATCCGCTTGCCGGTCCCCAGCGAGCCGTTCATGCCAGAGTACCCAGTCGACGCGACGGAGTAGTTGTCTGCGGCGCCGTTGGTCGTGCCGCGGGTGTCGCTGACGATGTTGTACAGACTGCTGGCGGCGGCACTCGGGCGCGGGGGCGTGTTGTAGCCGGACGTCCACTGTGGCGGGGGTCCGGTGCTGGTGCGCGGCGTCATGCGTCCGGAGCCATTCTGCTGCGACGGCGAGCCGGTGATTTCCGGCGCCAGCTGCGAGTGGTCGCCGGTCAGGCTGCCCACGGACGGGTTTGTCGTGTAGGTGTAGGAGCCCTGGTTTGTGCCGTAGCGGGCCGGGTCGTGCGGCACGTAGTCGGACTCGTGCTCGGGCACCGTCTCGCCGGGGTGGCCGTTGGGTGGCGGCGCATAGCGATCGGCAGCCTTGACATCTGCGTCGGACTCGGGTTGGCCCGGCGTGCGCGCGGACGGCGGCCCCATGTCGCTCTTGATGTACGTGTTCGGCAGACTCTGGCCGTACGACGCCATGCCCGGCTGGCTCAGCGGCTGCTGCGTCGCGTACTGGCTGTGCGACGCCGGCGCGGCCGAGTAGTATGGCTTCGACAGGTCATAGCCGGACTGGCTCTGATACGACGGCATGCCTTGCAAGTTACTGCCCGGGGGCGTGGTCGCCGGCGTGGTCGGCATGGACCGCGTATGGCTCAGGCTGGTGTCAATGGACAGCGGCTGCGTGTTGGGCACGCCAGAGTTCATCCCCTGGCTGTTCCATTCGTAGGAGCTGCCCTGGTGCGTGATGCCCATGAGGCTCGACGCGCTGGCCGGCGGAGTCGGGAATGTGTGCGCCCGGTCGAGGCCCGGACGACTGCCCGGTTGACCGAGGTGCGATGGCACTGGCGTCTGAAGGTGATGGTGCAGGGAAGGCGGCTGGGGCGCCTCCGACGGGCGTCCCGTGGGAGGGCCCTCGAAGCGTCGCTGCTGAGACTCCTGTACGACCAGATTCGTGCGAGTCTGGTTGGTTGGATGGTACAGAAGGCCGCCGATATTGCGAACGAACAAGGGGTACAGCAGGTCGGTGATCTTCTCCTTGTTTGCAAACTCCAGTGCGCGTTCAAAGGGAATCCTATGCACGTCAGTCCGGTCGTCTTTTGCGGCTCGAAACCTGGCAGGAGACATACCACACGCCCTTCAGATGCATGGGGCCGATTTTCACCACATGGCGAATCTTCTCGCTCTTCAGAATACCGTCTCGGCGACCTCGGGTCATGCCCGCCACATTGAGCAGCTTGGTACCGTTGATCATGGAGTTGTCTAGCTAGATCAGTCTGTGTCCAAGCCGTTCGTCATCCATGGGCCGACCTACCTTCTCTGCGGGCGACACACACGCCCTTCGCTTCCACCTGGTAACAAAGACTCCCCTCGTCCTCCCACAACGTAGCTGTGACTCGGGGTTTCGCGCCCGGCGGAGCATTCTGGCCGGTGGCATCGTACACGTAGCCTTGCAGGGGAGCTCCAGTGTTGTTACCGTATCCTGGAGGTGGCACACCATGGTTGGTGACTAGCAGCTGTCAGACACCCCCTCCCTTCGGGACCTGGATGGTTACGGTGCTTACCTGGCAACGGCAACAGCTGCGTGGGGACATGGCTGCTCATGGATGACGGCGGCGGCTGTGACGAGGTGACACCGCTGGGATAGGCGTATTGCGAATAGGAGCTTGTCGGACCGTATGTTGAGGCGGGTTGCAGCACGGGCGGCTGGTGATATCCCGGATAGTGGGCCATCCCACCGGCGGGCGCAGCCTGCGATGCATAGGGCTGGGCAGACGAGAGATGGGACGAATGCACATCCATGTACGGCTGGGTGGAATTCATGCCGCCGAGGGGAGTCGGGTTGGGGTAGTAGCTGTCGGACACGGGCTGTTGCGAGATGGAATAGTCCTGGGGCGCCGACTCGGATGGCGGCGGGGTTCTGATGTCGTTGGCCACGGGGGCAGCGCCGGATAGACTGGTGCGCGCGCTGGGGTTGCTGGAGGCCGGCGCCGACACGTCTTCGTAGCTAGTCCGGTAGGACTGGCCCGACAGCGGCGGCTGCGAGGCCGTGGGGAGACTGAGAGCCGGGAGTTTGTCGCCAGCCAACAGCGGTCGTTCGGCGGCGTGTGGATTATACCAGGGAATATCGACAGGACCTCGGGTGTGGACCTGCGAAATCGACGGCAGCTCCAGCTTTTCGGTTGGCCGGGGTGAACGGTTCGAAGGAGAAGAGGAAAGCAGGACGTTGAACGAGGTCGGTTCAACGTCGGAGTCGGAGTAAGAAAGACAGATAGATCACCGAATGCGACAGGCCGACATGCAACTCGCTTTTGGGGAAAGAAATCAAGATCAGACGCAGAATGGATCGTTTTTATCGTAAAGGACAATCTACATCCAGGCGCTCAACCAAATCAGATAATCATGGGTCTCGTATCAAATCGTAAGAGGGCGGCCGACGTGATAGTCCAGCATCAACGTCGGAGCAGATTTGTCTCTAAGCAATCGTGGAGTCGTTAACGTCGAGTCATCAGGACCGAGGGGGAGGAGGAAGAGGGAGAGATGACGGATGTATGTATAGGAAGTGTCAAACGGAAGGGATAGACAAAAATAACCCAAATCCAAATAATTGAAAAATGAAAAGCCCAGTCCCGAGAAAAGGCATAGAACCGGCGAGCCAGCAGACAATCAGAGCAGGCTCAATCCGACAGACATGTGGACCGGCAGCGGTGGAAAAGAGGCTGGGCAGCAAACGCAGGATTTACCAGTAAAGGGAGAAAAGAGGGGAAGCAGGGAGGCATTAGCGGGAGGCTGGGAAGTGGATACTAGACACTCTCTCGGTATAGATATTACAGCAAGAATATGGCTGGGAGACACGGCGGGATGCAGGCCGCAAGGGAATGGATGTACTTATGTATACATCCTCCAGAGAACACCTACCGGCACGTGTGGTTTCTCCTTGAGACCGCAGATGTAGGAAGCTGCAAGGTCTCGGGCTCTGGTTCAGTCGAGACAAGTTGAGAGGGACGGGGAGGAGAGACGGGGACGACGAGGGGGACGATAGCAGGTAGACGAAGGAAGAGAAGAAGAAGAAGGAGAGAGAGACCGAGAAAGCCAGTGTGTAAGTACTGAAAGCAATAAATAAATGCTATGGGATTAATTGAACGATGGCAGAGAGCCAAAAAGAAGAAAATCAGCAGATAATCCCTCGGGAGGGGAAATGATTTTCATGATAAAAGAGCACTGAATAATAAATAAATAATTCCTCCAAATAAATAATAATAATAATCAGAAATCCGCTGATTTAAAATACTAGTCGGTGGAGCCGTGACGAGACACAGTGGGATCTCTTACACTCTTACAGGGTCCAGACAAGCAGAACCGCCACGAAGCAAGGCAGAAAGGATGAACAGCAGGCCTTCTTCTTGATTGGATTCGAATTTTAGACGAAGTCACATAATAATTCTCAAGCATAATGATAATGGCCGCCGTCCGTCATCGATCGCCGCTTCACCCCAAATCGGGAGGGGGGGGGAGGGTCGATCAATAGCGCTGGCAATATTGTCATTAATTCGAGGAGAAATTCCCCTTAATTTTCTTCTCCCTCAATGTCATTCACATCCCAGATAGATCAGAGAAGTCTCCTCCTCCGTTCAGTAGTTCGGGTCCCACCGGCCGACAGACCGCAGCGTTTCCCACGGAGAAGACGCCGGTTGCCCTCACGGCCGTCTGAAGCCAATTCCTCCCGAAGGAAGAGAGATTATGATATACAGTGCGTAATTCCGCACGAGCCATGATCGCCTTGCGACAGGCAACGCCCACTGCACAGCAAGGTGCAGCAGTCTTGGTAGTTTAGCGGATGTAGGTACTATCGCAGATGCAATTCGATCTTCACTTGGGTAGTCCTATCTATCTATCGTCCAGATGGGATTATCCAGACCCGGTCAATGCATTATTAACGAGATCTCTGGATATCGGAATCTCCGCAGGATGTCGAGAATGGATGCAAGATTGCCGCCGCCGTCGAAACGGTGTGTGGATCACGAAATCTGTACAAGCGGGAAGCGTTCGACCACAGACCAACGAACCGTCCAGAACTGGCGGTGACTTGGCAGGGGTGTGTTTGAATTGGCGCTCCCACTATGATCATTCTCCCTTTGAAGAAGTCTTGCTTTCAATCGTCCATCCGGTCCGGTTCTTGACTGGCCATCATCTCACGGCCTCGTCACGACACTAATACGAGAGCTCCGAGACTAGGAACGCCGCGAGAATAGCTCCCAGCCCAAGTGGAGCACCCCCCCCCCATGGATGCTGGTCTTGGCCGAGGGTGTGCGAAGACAGCCCTCATCATTTGGTTAAGGCTTTCGGGACGATCTGGAGGGCGTTAGGGTGCGGGCCCGCCTGGGACTCCAGCCAACCTAAAGACGGCTGACAAGTCACCCTGATCCATGGATGACTGGTCATATGTAAGTGGGAAAAGATGAATTGATTGTTATTGATTGTTTTTGTGGTCCCCATGCTACGAATTACCTCCCCCGGGAGAACTATTGATTGGACCTGTCGGGAGAGTCCTAGATAGATTCGATCGAAAGGAGGAAATCGGAGTCATTCTGGAATCCCCCTTTCGAAAAATAAAATAAAATAAAAGAGAGAGAGAGAGAGAAAAAGAAAAGAAAATCAAATATTAATATCATCATAACAAAATCAAAGCAAGTCATCAGAGAATGCACCAATGCAAGCAAGCGAGGCCACTCCATGTCACACAGCCAACAAAATCAAACCAGGATGCGCCCAAGTGGCAGGGATTCATGCAGCCTACAGGGATGAACCAGTGGTCCAGAAGGAACCACGAAAGTCACAGTGGCGTGTGAGCAACAGTCGATCAGACCGTCGGCCAGATAGGGGTCACCTCTGTGCCTCTGCTCAAGTGACTAATTTCCGACAGGTCTGGACAGATCCTATCCTATCCTCCCAGCGGCGGCTTGATTCCTCGAAATAGTTCAACCTGAAATGAAAGCTAGTAGCAGAGTCCGTAGGAAGGTATCTGGCACTGGCCAGCCTCAAGATCATCCCTCCCTTGATCGACTGTGCTCCCCCTAGTCCGGATTGCAATTCTATTTCCCTCCACCGAGGAGCTCGTTTCCCAATCGGACGCTGTGTTGGATACATCAGCGTCCCAAGCAGAGTCGGTCAAGGAAACCCAACCCCGTGGATAGTCCAACTGGCACGGAGAAAGTCTCCCCAGAAGCATCACATCCTCATTCCAGGGTTAATTCTCCGCCAAACTGCCTGCCTCCATTGGCCCGTCCAGGCTGAGGTGGACGTTTCACAGCTACCGATGTAATACACAATCCATCCCAGTGCTGATGTGATGAATCGAGAGTTAATTGCCTGTTTCGGGCGGTGCCTAAATTAGTCCCCATTCCGGCATGAGCGAAATCTGCCTCCCTTCTCCTGTCATCCAAATCTTATGCCATGTTATGCGACTCTGAATCTGAGGTTATGTTGAGACGCCCCAGGGGGCCGGTCCCAACGCAGCAGCATTCGCCTGACAGACTGTCGGTCATCCGCTATGGACATTCCTCGAGTGGCACAGAGAATGGACGCCATCCAAGCCAGATCGACGAATGTGCGCAGCCATTTCTCCGCACTGGGACTCGGTTAGTGCGTAGATACGGTGAGTAACTAACTCCCAGGAAGGTCCGTAAACCCTGTTCTTTTTTTATTTCTCTGGTGAATTTTTTTTATGGAAACACAATAGGATCATTCTATCGGTTCTATTCGCATCGTCCGATAGGCAAGGGTGAAAGGCACTTTGTACACCAACAGGCCTCACCGCTTCTTCACCAAAGGTAAATTCCTTGTTCCCAGCAGTTCCTCCAAATGCGCAAGATTCTTCTTCCTGTAATTCCTCTTCCCCTCCTTCTCAACCCCTTGCGTGCAGTGGAGGCCGCTAGTCCAGTTTCTCCCCCACTCAGAGGGCGCTGCGTCACTTGATGCCCTTCTTGGGTCACCCTTGGGTCACGGGCAATGGTGGGCTCAACAGTCTCAGACTGACCGCTGGAAGACACTTTCTCTAACTTTGCGAGGGAATCCGGACAAGAGCTTTGTGGGTGGTGGTGGGTTCATCCATCCATTCCAGAAGAGCTGCTTCGGGAATGTCGTCCACCCACCTGTCCTGCCAGTACAGAGTACCATAGATCTCTGCAGTCCGACCGAAGCAATGCATATCAATCAGCTTCCCTGTCAGAGCACAATGCACAAAGCGGTCCGTGTTCTCTGCGAGTCGCCAAACGGCTCCCCCCAGCTCCTCCGCCTCCCACTGGACGTGCCTCTCAGAGGTCGCAGTGATCGACTTTCGTGGACAAGACCCGTAGTAAATCTCTCCCCGTCAGTCAACCTGACTCGAAAAACAACCTAACCCCCAGCTCCAGAGATTGAGATCTACACGGCCAAACAACAGAAGAGGTCTTTGTTGGCTGCTTAGCGCTCTCCTGGCCATTAATTAATCTGAGCTCCTCTCCCCGGTCCCTGTCAAGATCTCGTCACGCAGGGCAAGTGCAAAAGAATAAATAGACAAGTCCGCTACCGACGGCCCGACACCCGCAGCCGTCGTACATACATCCAGCAGATCTTGCGGGGCTGCTTGCCTCGGAATGCTAGTCCACAATACGATCATTAAGATTGTTCGCCTATTGTACCTCCTATTTGTGTCTCAGTGTAGGAAAAATACGAATGTGCCCCGGGATGAAGGTAGTATATCCCGAACGAGACCTCAGCCAGACAGTCAACCAGAGCGGACATCACAATGCCCCGAGGAAATCCATGGAGCCGAATAAAATGAAAGTTCAAAAAATCAAATCAGTTCCAAGGCAAGTCCACCACGGATGGAGACCACCCCCTCAGGCCCCGCCACTAAATCACTAGTTCGACGGTTGATGGACAGCGCACCGCACTGGTCAGCCGCCAAGGACCACCGGGGGGTCAACCGGGCGTCAATGAAGTCGGCCAGAAGACCAGTCGTCTCGATTATGACTATCCTGGTTGGAGACGCTAGGACCAACTGCGTAAATGCACGGCGGGTTCAGCGGTTCTGGGAAAACCTCAGGGTTCGCTTTGGATGTTGAGGGGGAAACTTCGGATAATCGTGGGGGTCCAGGAATTATGGATCATACGGATCATACTCCAGCAGACTCAAGAGGACATCAGCATGATATGTCAGTGTATGATATGATGGATGTCCGAGAAACACTCCGCATCCATGGCGAGCCAGAATATAACCGTCAAGCGTACCTGCAGCAATCTGCACCGCACCACCGCGGCGAACTCTGCCCCCATCATTGCTCCAGTCGAACCGCAGCAAGCAGGTACCGTGCATTCTGACGTTTCTCGGAGTAATCCTTTACGATCCATGAGCCTGGTTCCCCTGACATCTGTCGGAAACCAAATTTCAGGCCGGTTGGGAACGATATCCACTTGGGGTTGTACGCCGTCGCCGCCCCCATGTATGGCGTATCGGACCTCTCTCGGCCATGATCCGGTAGTGTCTATTCCGGGGTAATTGGCCGTCTTACAGTGTTTTTTGGCTTTCTTCCAGCCAGGTAGCAAATGGATTCGCGGCCACAATCGGGGGACGTCCGCTGGCCACTTCACCCTGTGCCACCTTCTAGAATCCCCGTGGCCAGCAACCTCCAATATCAAGATGAAACCGGCCCCCGAGCGGCCCGTGAGACCAGGCAACCCCCACTGACCACAAATATAAATCTTGCCAGGCAAATTCATCCTGGGAAAAGCCGTTAGTGCGAGCCGGCACGGCCAATCATCCCCGCCTGACCCGCCTCTCCCAGAGGAAGCCCCCCTCCATCCCTCCATCAATCCGATTGTCGGCCGCCATCGTATCGTCTCGTTTGGCCTGGGCTGGTGGGCGGCGGAGGATCCAACAGCTTGACCGAGCTGCACGCAGGTAATTAACCTTACATTGCATGTTCCGTAGTTACCCGTGCACAAAGATCGACTGCACGATCGGGGGCCGCTGAGTGGAGGACGAGTGATGGGCTCTGGCGGTCGACTTGCCTGTTGCAGTAGCGAGCGGTTTCTGAAGAGAGGAGATCGTCTGCCTGGCGGGCCATTCAAGTCGTGACGTCTCCATGCCGCATCGCCGTCACAGCTTCAGCTGTGTGGAGGTCGAACCGCATCCTCCAACCTGGGTTACCAGATCTAGCAACGAGACATCTACATCCATCTACACGCATCCCCTCGGGATCCAAAGGATTTCGTTCAGGAGGGTATCCAGCAGGGTAGCACAAATGATCTCAAGAACGCTAGATACTGCAAGGCCACCAACCGATTGCGGAAAAATCAGCGAGCGCAAAGTCTTTCCTTCCTACACCAACATCCATGTCCGGATCATGGAACTAGGATGGAGCGTGCAACACCGTCGATGAATCCCTGTCACCTGAATGGCGTCTGGCCCTATCAGTGCACCTTCTCCACGGGGGGGTAGAGGGGGCGAAGAACGGGCCGGACTGGTGAAAATCCATGACTATGATTGTTCATTTCTGCTCTATGCTCCATTCCAGACACTAACCGCTATGCTCCGCTCCAGAGCGATCGATACAACATAAAAAAAACAGGTGAGAAAGGAACCCACGGACCCCTCCGAGCTGCCCACACCATTGGTGGAGGTGGATATTTCTGCACAAGCTGGGTGGATTTACGGATGGACGATCGACTGGCGGTGGGAGCGACCACGTAGTTCGGGCGACACGGGGCCATCTACCGTTGACGCAGCGAACCGTCAGCACCGTTTCTGTAATGATTTGTTTCTCCGTCTGCCTGGATCGTGCTGGAGGGGAATGAAAGCGTAGAATAGGGGATAGGCCTCCTGCCCGGGCCTGTTGGGTAATATTTTTTTTCCCTGTCTGACCGCAGGATCCGATCAGACCCCGGGTCTCTCTCGACCGTCCAGCAGTAGGAATATTTTTTAGAGGGATTTTATTTCTGCAGCTTCCTATGAGCGTGGATTTCTCCCCTCCTTGCCGATCCTGCTGGTTCTGGCCCGGCGTTCTCGTAGACGATGAATGGAGACGGGATCCAGGTTTCAGCTGCAACGACCCGTGGTGCATATGCGAGTGCAGACTGGGATCGGGAGGACCATTTGATTAAGTGCGGGTTGGACTGAGCTGTGGAGTCCATGTTGGCCTGTCTACTTTATTTGGTCAATTATGGTATATTCATCCGGTTTTGGGAGCAAGTTTTATACTTCATGGGTGTGTTGCATGTTGGGTGCAGATACCTAAGGTGTATATATATATATATCGCATGTACAGGCACTTAATTGACTATCATCTACCAAAATAAGATCTCCAATGCAGTAGTCCCTCTACCCTGGTCTATTCATAGACGCATGGTCACGAGCATCTGGATAGTGTCCAATTTTCAATCTATGTATGCAAGTATGGATCGCTGTATGTCTCAAGTCAAGCCCACGATCCTCTTGATGTGCAGAGAATAAAATTACATATCTGTACCGAAGCAATAGATCATGCACGTCTGAATCAACCGGTTGAAGCTCGACAATGACGTAGAACAATAAGCCCTCTCCGAACAAGTCGTGACATGCAGCAACCACAACGTCTCTTTCCACACGAAGGATTCGATCGAAGACATATCGAACGAGAACGAGACCTCCCGGGGTCAATCATTACTCCCTATTGAAGTCGATCAGCCAGCCACGCCATTTGACCGCTCTCTTCACCGTCTTTTTCCCTTTCCCCTCTTCTCCTCCCCTCCTCTCTTTTGCCTGTTTCGTCGTTGCTTCCCCTCCTCTTACTACCCCCGTGGGAACCGAGCGTCGAGTTACCTGTACCCTGCTTGGACGGGTGCTGGAATGCTGTGTGACCCGGGCACGTCATGATTGATGTGTTGTACAGTTGTTGTGTCGGAAGCAAGGGGGGGTTGTGTGCGTTTACCGCTTCGGCGGGAGATGTTGGGCTGACGGCCAGTCGGATTGGATCGGTTGTTGTTTATGGTGTGTACCAAACTGCGAGAACGACGTCTGTAGAGAGGGCCAGTGACGAGGCCCTCGTTTCTGTTTGAGCCGTCATTGCCATCGGCCACACACATGCTGCCTGCTCGTTCACGAACCGTTCGTAGACTCGACCCGATGACAGGAGACAGTCACATCTTGCAGTCGATCACTGCAGATGCGAACACAGCATTCACATGGAGCTCGTGGTGAGGAGGGCCGGTCCTGCGTCGCGGTTCGATAGCCGTGCGGTCTTGTGCTATGGGATTGCACGCAGATAGGTAGTACTCCATATCTAGGTACCTGTGGATGCCCTCGTCGGACATAGCAATATATACAGTGCCCTTAAACCCCGTAAGCCAGTCTCATAGCAAGTCATCATCCGTGCAGTCTACCAACAAGGAACTCCCCGGTCGCCTTCCATCTACACCTGTTCTATGAACCGTTCCATACGCCAATGCATGATGCTGTGTATGCTCGCCATGATATGTACGATCCGATGTATGTCCGCCCTATAAGCCCGTCCGTCTATCATCAAAAGCATATCGTCAAACGTATTGTCGTCCGTTGTTGCATGACCCGTGGCCTCACGAGCTGCGCTTCCCCGCCTGCGAGAAGATTTGCTGCCAGATATCTATCCACTGGCGTTGTTTGTACGAGAGTCTCTTCTGCGGATCGCGGAACGTGCCCGCGAGGATGTCGCGGATCCGAGCGCTGAGCAGCTTCAACGCGAGCATTGACTTCCAGTCTCGCACCGCGAACCGGATCCGGTTCGCGTCGATGGAAATCACCCCGGAGTACATCTGGGACAGGTCAGCACCGGACGAGTAGAGAGCCGAGACGACGGTAGATGCGTGCATACCTTGAATTCGACCTCGCCGCACAGTAGAGCAATGGCAAACTCGTCCACGGCGCTCGTCTCAAACGCGTTGTAGTTACGGTTGCGGCCCTGCATGATGTGGTAGTAGGACACCCATTTAATCGTTGCGGCATCGGACTGTTTGTTCACCGACGTCGGGTGCAGCGTGACAGTCTGGTTGTTGGCGACATTGCGCCAGCCTTTCCCTTCGCGGGTCAGCAGCTTCGGATAGAAACTCCAGGAGATGACCGAGTTGACGATGATGTCGTTGGCGCTGTTGTAGTCGTATTCCTCCGGGATGGTGAAGAACTGGCGCTGGCGCCCGCCTGACCGGGCTCTGTGTCTGGGTTAGCGGGAAGGCTCATGAGTTGGGGGGATAGGCCTGTCCGTACCGGTTCAGGGCGGTCTTATGCTGGGGATCCAGACTCAGCATGCCCGCGTCAGCAATGGACACAACAAGCTGCATCTTGATATCTTCGATGTTCAGCAGCGTTTGCGAACTAAGGAAGTTTTTGCGACAGAAAGTGTACTCGTTCACTCCCGGCGTGCTGCGGGTACGCTTCCAGGCGCAGTATGCGTTATACACCGTTAGGAGGTCAGAGTCGCCTGCGTAAGAGTCAGTATCTGGGGGTTTATGTGGAATTGTGAGTCACGCACCCCTCCGGAAGGATAACCGTGCAAGGTCCTTCTGAGCATTTGACCCCATGGTGTTGACAAATGGAGACTTGGAAGAAAGGATAGCGGCGATGCTGATGGCGGCGTCTAGACATTTGAAGAACGCTCCGTGAATGATCAGCTTTCCAAGGAAGACGTCCAACGGCAGTTTGGCCAGCTGCATTCCCAGCGGCGTCAAATTCTCAGTGTTCGTGAGTGCCTTCACCTCCTTCAAAGAGTCGATCGCGCGCCGGATGTTCTTCGAGGACGGCGGATCCAGAGCCTCAAGAAGCGTCTGCTCCACTTCGCCTAGCTTGCAGATCTTGACACGCAGCACAAGGTCTTGCAGGGAGAGTCGAAGCATTTCCGGAGTCTGTTGTTCTGGGAGCTGCAAACTATTAGTTTCGAGACATTAATCACTGCAGTGAGTGAAGGTACCAGTTTGTCATGCCGATGCTTCGTAAACATGTGGAAGCAGATGCCCTCCTGCACTCGACCTGCTCGACCGCGCCGTTGCTTCGCATTGGCCCGCGAGACGAACATCTCAACCAGTCTTGAGAGTTGCCGTCTCTCGTCGAACCTGAAAGCGGTCAGTCACTAGTTGGTCGACATGGAGGGGTAGGCGAATACCGCATGGTCTTTTCTTTGCCAGTGTCGATGACAGCCGTGATATCCGGAATTGTGATACCTGGACAAGTTAACAATCCGGCAACAACATTGCTGGGGGAGTCCTACCCGTTTCGGCAATGTTTGTGGCAATGACAATCTTCCTCATTCCCTCCGGCGGTACAATAAACGCCTTCTCTTGATCTTCACTGGCAATGGATGAATGCAGCGCATGAACAATCCATCCGGTCTGGAATGTGGGATCGGCCAGGATCTCATCGTTTAGGCGGCGGATCTCTGCCATACCAGGCATGAACACCAAGATCGCCTTGCTGTATCGGGTCATTTCCGGGGCCGACGCAATCTGCACAAGCAATCTCTTGATCAGTTGATAATCGAGGCGGTATTCGTCGAAGTTGAGAACAGTCTCTCGGGCCTGCTTCGAGTATCCATCCAGCGTTGGCAGCAGGCCTCCGGACGTATCGCCCTCAGCCGTCTCGGCAGCCATCTCTTCCGTGTCCTCGTCGAAATTGGGGTTAGACTCATTCTCTGAGAGACGATAATTTGTCAATTCTATAGCATCTTCCAGGAACTTTGTCTCCACTGGGAAGGTCCGTCCAGGGATATTGAGCACAGGGACACCGCCGAGGTACTTGGAGAAGCGCTGGGCTTCGAGCGTGGCCGACATCAACACCAATTTCAGATCCGGGCGTTTTTGCATCAGACGGCGCAGGACAATCAACAGGAAATCGCTGTCGATGGAACGCTCGTGAACTTCATCGAGGACGACATGCGTAATATCCTGGAAGTCTTCGGGACGCTCCAGCATCCGCACAACAACTCCAGTGGTTCTGATGGGGTTAGTCGAAAATCCAAGGAAATGCTGTCGGGACACCTACGCGAAGACCAATCTGGTCGATTGGCTCACTTTGCTTTCCAGCCTGACAGCGAAACCAATGAGGGACCGGGCTGTTCCAACGTCATTTTTGCTTTCTCCGAGTTCCTCACTGACTCGTCTTGCTAAGGAGATAGCGGAAATTCGGCGGGGCTCAGTCACATATATCTTGCACTGACGGCCCTGCTGCATCTCATGCTCAAGTATAAACGAGGGGATCTGTGTACTTTTGCCACTACCGGTCTCACTGCATATGATAAGAGCATGGTGGGTGTCAAGAGTGCTCAGGATTTGCTCCTTGAAGTCCCAGATCGGCAAATTTTTTCTACCTTGGATCATACGCTGGAAAGCCGGGGTGGATGTTTTGTCCATCCACAGTCTCTGCAGCTGGTCGTCATGACCGGACTCTTTGCCATTCACAGCCTTGGACAATACATCCGTCTTGCTGGGAGTGCCGTTTCTTCTGCGGAAATTATCCGAAAGAACGACATCGTCCTCGAATGTGCCATGGTTCTCCTGGATCAGCTGTTTCAAATTCTTGACGGTCTTCTTATCAGCTTCGTCTTCTTGGAGTTTCTTGGCGTTGGCGAGTTCGGTCCAGAGTTCTCTCCACACGGCGGGCAGACGGAGATAGGATCTTCCTTCTTTAGAGTTCTGCGAAGAGAGGAGGAACAGAGCAACAGTTGAAACAAAAGCCTCCGCTTGCTGGGACGTAGGCGTTGCTATGGTGTCCATCGACACAAAGGTTGCGTAAGGACTCGATTTGAGCGACAAATGTTCCAACTCGAGCGGGAAAGGGAGGTCTTGAGGCTTCGGCCATCGCACCTCTACTGCTTTGCGGTTGGAATGACTGGAGGAAGAAAAGTCCTTGTAGATGATTTTGCATCCGGTGTCCCTGCCGTAGAGACGATCTCAGCTTTCAGGGCTTCCCAACCGGGGAAGCTACATACCTTGCCTTGCAGGTCTCTTCCAGAACCCTCCCAGGGCTGAGACCAGTCCATTTACCAAAGTCGCGCATGTTCAGCACGACCTTGCTCAGTTCTTCCAGAATCACGCCACTCTCCAATGTGGGCTCCTCGGCCTGGAACATATCCCCCAGGAGATCAGCTGTTCCATCCTCCTCCATCGGCGGGACATTGCCCTCCGACTCCTTGTCGTCGGACTCCTTGGCCTCATCTTGTTCGGGCTTGTCTTTCGGCTGCGATTGTCGGAGAAAAGCCGCCTCTTTTCTGAGATGGTCCAGCTTCTCTTTCCACCGATACTCGGCTTCTGCCTTGTCAAATAGCACATCATTCTCAATGCTAGCGATTTTCCGCTGGAGCTTGGCTACTTGCTGATCCTCCGCACTAGCGTTAGCACCGTTTTCGCGGCCGGTCCTTTTCCCTTTCTTCGGTCTATCAAAGATCTCGGGTTGGAGGTTATACAGCCGAGTCTGGAGTTCCAAGAACTTTGGCAGCAGGGTGTCCGGATCCAGAGAGCTATCAGAATCATAGCTCGAAGCCGGAGGGGGCATCTCCTTTACGTTGCTTTTGGTCTGCTTTGGGTTGCTATCATTCTGGGTCAACTTGGGAGAAGATTGCGCTGGCTGAGAATCTGGTGCTCATTAGCTCTCTCCAGTCACAGCGCAATGCTCATCGTTTCGGTTTACCAGAGATCCAGGAAATATGCTTTTCGTCTGTGCGTAGCTGGGCCCCCGTCTGCGTGTAGGACGGCAACTCGTCGAGACTGCAGTGCAGTGCGAGCCAGTCGAGGGCCTCGTCCAGATTACACACCATGTCCCTATAGGAAGTGGCAAAATTACCAGAAAAATAGAGTAATAGATGTTTTAACGACTCCTCTACTTTCTCAGCCGGGAACCCCAGCCGGAGGAGAGTCTCCTTTAACGTCCAGACTCTCATGCACAGGTCCTCATCGGAGGCCGACTTCTTCAGGCCGGCCGGGTCTCGCCCGGACAGGGGACTCAATTCGCGTTCTTCCGTCTCCGCCAGATTCAATATTGTCTCCAGGACCTCGGCGGGGAACCACTCTAACAGGCTGAGCGAGACAGCCTGCTGCCGGAAGATCCGTCGCTCGGTTTCCAGCTTTGACACCTGCCGGGTGGCATCATTCTTGCACTTGGAGGCATATTTCTCGACCAGGAGCTGTAGTTCGGCGTCCTCGAGGTGTCTCTCGAGTTCCTCGGGGGAGTAGTTCTGCAGCGACGACGGCTGTTGTGGCTCCGCGACGGGGTTGTCCTTCTCGGCTGGCGTGGGCCGCTCACTCTCCGAGACAGATTTGGATTCGACGGTGGACGTAGGAGCTGTAGTGTCAGTAGATTTGGGCTTGGAGGGCACCGAGACGGTAGCGAAGCCGCGGGCAGGATTGGCGCTGGGCTTCTTCTTTTTCTTGTTGTTAGGGGGCATGATAGAACGGGGGTTAGTAGCAGATCATGCGGATGACAGAGATAGTATTCCTGATACTTGAGAGAATGGGAGGAGAAAAGGCAGTGGTGGTGGTAGTGATGGTGGCAGTTGGTGGAGGAAAATTATGACCGCATCAATGTCCGCGGCGGAGACCAAAGGCAGTAAAGCGCCGGCCAACCACCACCTCATATTCTTTTCTTCCACCACCACCTCGACCTACACAACAACCACTCCCCCCCTCCGACATGCTCCCCACCTAACATGGACGATTTTCCATGGGATCAGGTGAAAGCGGGAGACCTGGAGCCTCTGCGCGTCGTTCTCTTCTCGAGTTCGACTTCTCGCAGACTTCGTGCGCTTCAGGATCTCCGCGATCGAATCGGTCAGTCTATGCCATCTCCGACTTCTCCCTCCATTTCCCCCTGTTCAATGCCTTGGGACTGACTTCTCCAGGGTCTGAATTCCCCCAAGACGCCCATCAGGCCCTCATTGGCCTTCTCTTTACGACCTACCCTCTCTATGTCGACCGTGCCTCTCGTCATGCCGCCCAGCAGTGCCTGCGCCCGCTTTTGAAGGCGCCCGCTCCAGCCGACGACGTCAAATATCTTACCCAGAAACTGCAGTCAGAGGCCTCGAAACCCGGTCTGGCTTCCAGTTCCGCGTTTGTCCTGCTTGAATGGTGTTCAATCCTGCTGCAGATCCTGCGAAATGACCCCGATACCCCGCTTGCGCTCGTCCTTGACATCCTCGCGGTGGATGCGAAAGCGCTAGAGACCTGTCTCGCCGCGAACCCAAGACCTGCCGTGAAGCAGTCGGCCCTTCGTGTCACTCGCCGTGCCCTGCGGGCCGTGTTCTCGTCCGAAACGTATGGGGAGGAGGCCATCCGCCAGTCGGTTCGTCGATTGACCAGCGATTCGACCGCCGGACAGAAGAATGCTCCTTTCCTTGGCGTGATCTCCGGTGTCTGTGCCCGCCTTCCGGCCCGGAAGCCCATCCTGGAGGAGGAAAAGAAGGCCATCCTGGCGTTCTATGTCAAGGAACTCGTGGGGTCAAAGACCGCGCCGCCTGCCCATATCGCCGCTTCGTTGGGTGACTTCTTTGTTGACTTCGTTTCCTACGACGACCTGACGTCCGAGGTCATTCCTCCACTGGAGAAATCCATGCTGCGGTCTCCCGAGGTGGTCTTCAGTGGACTGGTGCCTGCTCTTTGCTCCGCCCTCCCCGCCGAGATCGACCTGTCTGAAGTCCTGCACTCTCGACTGCTGAAGCACCTCCTCTCGAACATGAAGTCCAACAATGCGGCTATCCGGGATGGCGCCGTTCAGTCTTTCATGTTCTTGCTCACGAGATCGAAGAACGACAGCTTCTTGGTAAAGATCGCCGGCGAGGTCGTCGCCCCCTTGAAGACGCAAAAAATCACAAACCCCGAGCAACGCGCCGCTTATGCCGGTGTACTTGTGGATATCCCCCCCTCGATCGATGTCTCGAAGGATGTGGTTCAGGGCTTGGTTCCTGTCCTCACAAAGGAGGCCAACGAGGGTGCCCTGGAGCACGAGATCGCCGCTCTGTGCTGGCATCTGGCGTTCCTGGTCCAATCCAAGGTGAAGATTAGCGACGACGTAGTAAATGTTATTGTCAAGGGCATTGCAGAGAAGCGGATTCCATTCCGGAGACTCTGGCAACATGGCGTCGGCGGAGTCTTCTGGCGCGCTGATCCCACGACGTTGGTCGATCCTGAGATCGAGCCCCTCTCAACCAAGTTCATCACTAAGATGAAGGAATTGTTCAAGGAAGTATCGTCCAATCCCTTGCCCTCCGCTCAGAATGGGTCATTGCCCGCTGCGTATGTCTTCCTCGCTATTGCGGAGCGGCTGTCGTCGGCGCAGGGCTTCGACAAGTCGGTCTGGGAGGAGACTGTCACTCAAACGATGGTGCTCTGCCCCAAGCCTTCCTTCCTTCTGAACCCGAAGGCCTACACCAAAATGACTTCGCAAACAGAAGTGCAATGGATGGTGCGGGCTCTCGCCGCTGTTGCGACCAGTGCGAAGTTCGAAAAGGCCGAAGCCGCAGCTAAAACCGCGTGGGGTCAAGCCTTCATCTTCGCTATCACGCTCCCCGGTATCCACACGCGTATCAGGGACCAGTCAGCTGCTACGTTGTCTTGCGTGCACCTCAAGAACGTGAAGAGCATGAGCCGCATCGTCATCGACGCTCTGTGGGCTTGGATTCTGGCCCTCCGCACCGGCGAGAAAGAGTCTGCGCCGATCTCTGCGGGATTAGAGAGCTCGTGTTTCTTGCATCTAGTTACCAAGGCGATTTCTCCTTTGGCCGCTGATGCACAGACGTTAGATGTAGTCGCAGACTTGAAGGCCCAGTTCATCGACCTCCTTGTTATCTGCCGCCAAGAGTTGATTCCAAGCGCTTCCTGGATTGCCATGTGCTTGAGAAGTGGCGTCGACCCTGGGAACCTTGTCCGTGAATTCTCTGATGATTGCATGAAGCAATTGACTCAAGTGCAAGATGATCCTGTCAGGTCTAAAGTGCCTCAGGTTGAGGATGCTCTGTGGAGCGCCGCGGGAGACCTCGCATTCGTGGCTCCAGACACCATGGTTCCTTTGCTCGTCAACCAGATCAGTGATGACCTGGACGCCTCCCGTCTGTCAAAGTTCACTCCCACCGATGCTGCTATTGCTCGTACCCCAGAGGGCACTATGTTCGTGGATGTCCTTAGCACCAAGTCCAAGCAGGGTGCATTTGACAAGAATTCCAAGGACTATGACATTCTCAAGTGGGAGGAAGAGCTGCGGGCGCAGCTTGCCGAAAAGAAGGGCCAGAAGCAGAAGAAACTTTCCCCCGACGAACAATCCAAGGTGAAGGCCCAACTCGCCAAGGAGTCCAAGATCCGTGAGGACGTCCTCTACGAGGTTCAAAGAATCGAAAGAGGTGCTGGCATCATACAGGGCCTGGCTAGTGGGCCCGGTGTCGATGCGGAAGGCTGGATTAACACTGCAGTCGGCTCCTTGTTAGCCCTGGCCCAAGCCGGTGTTGGTATTTTCGCTGGAGACGTGGTTTCAAAGGCGTACGTCAAGTGCGCTGAGAAACTGTCAACGCGCCTCGGACCTCTGCGGTCCTTTGTTGGAATCGCTACGCTCCGTGCCGTCGGTCAGAGCCAGCTTCCCCCTGAGATGGAGGCTGAGCCTCTCGGACGTAAGTTGTCAAACCTTGCCATCGAGCGTAAACACTAATTGTTCTGCAGAACTGGTGACTCGAATCCTGTATCGTCTGCGCTTTGCCTCTGATCAGCGCTCGTTTGAGACGACATCTTTGGCCTACATTCTTCCGCTGATCTTCATGGTCTTGGATCGGAATGGAATTGATGAAGTTAAGGGCGAGGAAGAGGGTGAACAAGTTCTGCTTGCCCTTGAGTTTTTGAAGTTCCACTCGCTCTCATGTAAGTGTTTTTGCTTGATGTGTGATTGTTTGGAGATCTTTTTCTGACCATGTAACAGTCGCCGACGAACGTCTTCCTCGCTTGGAGACCCTCAGTCAATTGCTCGCGGCGATGCAGAGATACACTCAGCATTACAAACTCATTAAAGATACTCTGTTCGATTTCTGCCGGTGTGTTTCGCCAAACATCACCAAGGATGAACTCGCTGTTCTCCTTAGAGGCACCATCGTCCCGGACGTCTCTGTGCGTACGTCTGTGCTGCAGGTCGTTTCTACCGAGATTGATCTGACGGACCTTGACTTTTCCGAACACATTTGGCTGGAATGCCACGACCATGTGGAGGAGAATGCCGAAATTGCTGACACCATCTGGGAAGAGAACGCGCTGGAGGTGGATGAAACTGCATACGGAAAGATCATCCCATACCTCGCGTCCAAGGACTCTCAGCTCCGTGGTGCCGCCGCTCGCGCCTTGGCCCATGCTATTGAGACCAACCCCTCGGTCTTTGGCGACATCGTTTCGGAGCTGCAGGCGAAGTATGAGTTCGAAGCAAGACCCAAAGAGCCTGCCAAGGACAAGTATGGTATGCCCATCAAGACTGACTTGACCGATCACTGGGAATTCCGCAGCGGCATTGCACTCGCCTTCAGCGCCATGACCGACGGGTTTGAAGGCGACCAGATCGTGGAGTTCCTCAGGTTCCTGATCGAGAGAGGCCCCCTCATCGACCGTAGCTCCACAGTCAGGACCCAGATGGCCGACAGCGGTATATCCGTCATCGCCGCCCGCGGCCAACAGAAGGTTGAGGAATTGATGAGGCTGCTGGAGACTACGCTGGAGACATCGGACAAGGGTAGCGAAACTTCTGACTTGCTCAACGAGGCTGTGGTTGTACTGTACGGATCTCTCGCCCGCCATTTGAAGGCAGATGATCCCCGCTTGCAGACAGTCATCAAGAGACTCCTCGCTACTCTCCCTACTCCCTCCGAAAGTGTGCAATCTGCAGTGTCCGGATGCCTCCCGCCTCTTATCCGACTCTCCGCTGCTCATAGTGCAGGGTACGTCCAGGAGATGATGGATGAACTGCTTCAGAGCAAGAAGTACGCCACCCAGCGCGGTGCTGCATATGGTCTTGCTGGTATCGTGAAAGGCAGGGGTATCTCTACACTTCGCGAGTTTAGAATTATGGCTCATCTGCAGGATGCTGGTGAAAACAAGAAAGAGCCGCATCAGAGACAAGGTTCCGTATTGGCTTATGAACTTTTCGCTACTATCCTTGGCCGTACTTTTGAACCTTACGTTATCCGTATTGTGCCTCAGCTGCTCGCTCTTTTCGGCGATGTCAATGCGGATGTCCGTGATGCCTGTCTTGACGCGGCAAAGGCATGCTTCTCCAACCTCAGCTCTTACGGTGTGAAGCAGATTCTTCCCACCCTTCTGGACGGTCTCGATGATACCCAGTGGCGTAGTCAGAAGGGAGCTTGTGATCTTCTCGGCGCAATGGCATACCTCGACCCGCAACAGCTGGCGGCGAGCTTGCCTGATATCATTCCTCCGCTTACGGTGGTCCTCAATGATACCCACAAAGAAGTCCGCAATGCCGCGAATCGCAGTCTTCAACGGTTCGGAGAAGTCATCAGCAACCCCGAGATCAAGAGTCTTGTCAGTGTACTCCTCAAGGCCCTCAGTGATCCTACAAAATACACCGATGAGGCGCTGGATTCTCTCATCAAGGTGTCGTTCGTCCACTACCTGGACGCTCCTTCTCTGGCACTGGTTGTTCGCATTCTTGAGCGTGGTCTCAGCGACAGATCGAATACCAAGAGGAAATCGGCTCAGATCATCGGCAGCTTGGCTCATCTTACCGAGCGCAAGGATCTGATCTCTCATCTGCCAATCATCGTTTCTGGGCTGCAGCTGGCCATTGTCGACCCTGTGCCCACGACACGCGCTACCGCCTCGAAGGCTCTTGGATCACTGGTTGAGAAGCTTGGAGAGGACGCTCTTCCTGACCTCATTCCTAACCTTATGACTACACTTAAGTCTGACACCGGTGCCGGTGACAGGTTGGGATCTGCTCAAGCTCTGTCCGAAGTCCTTGCGGGCTTGGGTACTACCAGACTGGAGGAGACTCTGCCTACAATCTTGCAGAATGTGTCTAGCTCGAAACCTGCCGTTCGTGAAGGTTTCATGACTCTCTTCATCTTCCTTCCCGCTTGCTTCGGCAACAGCTTCGCTACCTATCTCGGCAAGATCATCCCGCCTATTCTTGCTGGTTTGGCCGATGACGTTGACTCCATCCGTGAGACATCGCTCAGAGCCGGTCGCCTTCTGGTCAAGAACTTCTCGTCCAAGGCTATCGACCTTCTTCTGCCTGAGCTTGAACGCGGCCTTGCGGATGACAGTTACCGCATTCGGCTGAGTTCCGTGGAGCTGGTTGGAGATCTTCTCTTCAGCATTACCGGTATCACAGCCAAGGCGGATGCGGAAGAGGAGGAAGAGGAGGCCACCCAGGCTGGACAGTCCTTGCTCGAAGTTCTTGGAGAAGAACGGAGGAACAAGGTCTTGTCCGCGCTGTTCATCTGCCGCTGCGATACATCTGGTCTCGTCAAGAGTGCCGCCATGGCCGTATGGAAGTCGCTGGTCGCTTCTCCCAAGACCCTCAAGGAGATGGTGCCTACCCTATCCCAGCTCATTATCCGGCGCCTCGGTTCTTCGAACATGGAGCACAAGGTCATTGCAAGCAACGCGCTTGGAGACCTCATCAAGAAGGCTGGCGAATCTGTTCTCGCTACATTGCTGCCCCTTCTCGAGGATGGTCTGCAAACCTCGCCCGATGTGGACGTCAAACAGGGTATTTGCATTGCTCTTAAGGAACTTATCACATCTGCCTCGCCCGAAGCCCTCGAAGATTACGAGAAGGTGCTCATCTCCACCGTTCGTGTGGCGCTGGTTGACAACGATGAGGATGTTCGTGAGGCTGCCGCAGAGGCTTTCGATGCCCTCCAGCAAATCCTGGGCAAGAAGGCTGTCGATCAGGTCCTGCCTCACCTTCTGCTCCTGCTGAGAAATGATGAGGATGCCGAGCAGGCCCTGTCTGCCCTCCTAACTCTTCTCACCGAGCAGACGCGTGCCAACATCATCCTCCCCAACCTCATTCCGACGTTGCTCACTTCTCCTATCTCATCATTCAATGCCAAGGCACTTGCCTCTTTGGCTGAAGTGGCCAGCTCGGCGATGACGCGCCGGCTGCCTAACATTCTCAACGCCCTTATGGACGATATTCTCTCCACCAAGGACGATGAGCATCGCGAGGAATTGAGCAGCGCATTCGACACGATTCTGGTGTCCGTGGACGAATACGATGGTCTTAACGCTATTATGAACGCGATGCTCACCCTGATGAAGCATGATGACCATCACCGCCGTGCTCAGGCCGCCGTGCATCTGAAGAAGTTCTTCGCTGAATCTGATATCGACTTCTCCAGATACTACCCAGACTTGATTAGCGCCTTGCTGGTTTCCTTCGATGACCGCGACAAGGAAGTTGTCAAGGCCGCGTGGGCCGCCATGAGCGGGCTCACCTCCCACATGCGCAAAGAGGAGATGGAGGTTCTTGCCATCCCCACGCGCCAAATCCTCAAGGGAGTGGGTGTCGCTGGAGCGGACCTCCCTGGTTTCTGCCTGCCCAAGGGTATCACCGCAGTCCTGCCCATCTTCTTGCAGGGTCTTCTCAACGGAAGTGTGGAGCAGCGCACGCAGTCTGCTCTCGCCATTGGCGATATCATTGATCGTACGGGAGCCGACTTCTTGAAGCCATTCGTCACTCAGATTACCGGTCCGCTTATCCGTGTCGTTTCTGAGCGCTCGGTGGATATCAAATGTAAGGGCGTCTACTTCCCTCTATCCTTTTTTCGAGGAGACGATGCTAATGCGATCTACCAGGTGCTATTTTCTTCACGCTTAACAAACTATTAGAGAAGATCCCACTGGCTGTGAAGCCTTTCCTTCCCCAGCTTCAGCGGACATTTGCCCGTGGCTTGGCCGACACGACCAGCGAGACTCTGCGCAACCGAGCTGCCAAGGGCCTTGGTATCCTGATCACGTTGACTCCAAGAGTCGACCCTCTTATTGCAGGTATGGTCTTGTTTGTTACTGACATGGTCAGTATCCATGCTGATATACTGGACAGAGCTTATCACTGGCACCAAGACGCCTGATATTGGCGTGCGAAACGCCATGATGAAGGCGCTTCAAGAAGTTGTCGGCAAGGCTGGCGCCAACATGAGCGAGGCTTCAAAGAACGCTATCCTTGGGCTTATTGACGATGATGCTAGCGACCAGACGGGTGAGTTTCCCTCGGCACAGGCTTATGCTCTACATCTAACTGTTCCACAGACGCTGTGGCTATCACCAACGCCAGACTCCTTGGTGCGCTTGTCAAAGTGCTGCCGTCTGCGACGTCGGGCCCACTCATCAAGTACGTATATCCTTTATTATGTTTGGTTCTTAGAGATACTGAAATGTCTAACACATCCACCACTCCAGGAACCGCGTCCTCACCACACATTTCACGCATGCATCTGTGTTGGGACTCAACGCCCTGCTGGTTGAGTCTCCAACTTCCTTGACCGAGAGCTTCGCAGCTGAGACCCATTCAACTATCTGTCAGGGTATCGCTAACAAGGACGTAAGTATCTCTGATCTCTATTCAATTTGACGGCTTGCTGACAGTCCCCACAGCCCTTCGTCTCCGACAACAGCGTACTGGCCGCCGGCAAATACCTCCTGGTTGAAGACGAACACCGCAACTTCG
The DNA here is from genome assembly GCF_047715705.1 of Aspergillus ambiguus. Classification (NCBI taxonomy): domain Eukaryota; kingdom Fungi; phylum Ascomycota; class Eurotiomycetes; order Eurotiales; family Aspergillaceae; genus Aspergillus; species Aspergillus ambiguus. The sequence continues at coordinate 141,874 of NW_027395551.1, read as the reverse complement.
AGTCGAATAAGGCGATCTTCGAAGCTCTGGCGCCCTGCATCCAGCCCGGCGCCCCCTCGGACACGAGGCGGTTGGCCCTTGTCGTGATCCGGACGGTTAGCCGTCTCCACCCGGAAATGACCCGGCCTCACTTGGCGCTGCTGGCGCCGCCCATCTTCGCCAGTGTTCGTGACATGGTCATTCCCGTCAAGCTGGCGGCCGAGGCGGCCTTCCTGTCGTTGTTCTCGGTGGTCGAGTCCGAGAGCGCGGTGTTTGACAAGTACATGGCTGGGCCGGGGGCAGAGCTGCCTCCGGGACCGAAACGGAGCATGTCGGACTATTTCAAGCGGGTTGCAGTGCGCCTTGCGACCCAGGCGCGTGAGCGCAAGGAAGCGGAAGGTGGACAGGGCGGTCTGGGCCTGTCCAATGATGAGGCAGATGATGAGAAGGAATTGTGGAGTATCGGGAAGGTCGATCTGGGGGAATCGTCGTTTGACGAGTGATTATGATTCATTGATTGCATGTAGTCCTTGCATGAGCTAGACTATACCCTTGTTTGGGTTGTACATGAAAAGTTGATTAGTGTCTGTCCTCGAAGCATTTGACCAGGCTGCTAGGTTCGTCCGCTTGGCCTTGTGGATAACATTACTTACATCTATTGAAGACTGCCTAACAATATACAGGTATAAGCAAAGAAAAGAAACCATCAACCCTACCTCTACCAACTCGGCCGGTAACCAAGAATAGACTCGAGATTCTCGAGCAAGCCCTCGGTAGGCATCTTGCCGTTGCAGAACAGGATATTACAATGCGGGTTCGAGACTATATCGTTCCGCAAGACCTCCGGATTTAAATAATTCAACGGGTTCACGTCGAGGCTAAATGGAGGTGACTGGTACGGGCCTGCGTCCGGGACGTCCTTGTCGGCCACAGCTCGCATAAGGATCCGAAAGAAGTTATAATAGAGATCTCCGGGGGCGGCACTCAGCAACACGGAGAGATTCGGCGCAGTGTCGCCCAGCAGCCCGGTCCAGGTGACAGTCATGTTGAGCGAGGGGATCATGAAGTTGTTCTGCTGCAGCGCGCCGACCATGGCAAACAGGTCATGCGGCGCACTCCCAACGCTGGTCGTCTGGACGGTCGTGGCGATGGGGATATTGGCCCCCGTGCAGGGCTTCCCGCGGTTGTTCCAGAAGAGATACCCGTAGCAGGGGTTCCGGGGCGAGGGTGTCGCGACAGCCTGGACCCATTCATACGGGACGACCTGGCGGCCGGCGTACTGGCCGCCATTCTGCATGGTGAGGCCTAACCGAGCGAGATGCTTAGGGGCCATGAACAGCCAGGCATAGCCGTAGGAGTTGCCGGAGCGATCGCGCAGCCAGAAATAGGACGACTTGTCGATACCCAGCGGGCCGAACAGGCGGTCCTGCGCGTATTCCTGGAGGTCGCGGCCGACGGCACTCTGGACGAGGTAGGCTGCGGCGTCGGCGGAGCGCTGCCCGTACTCGAAGTACGACCCTGGCGGGTGGACGATGCGCTGCGCCAGGAACTCCTGGATGGTGCTGGGGTCAGTGAGAACGGTGGCGGCTTCGGCGATAAGCGCCTCCTGGACGCCGGAGGTCTCAGTGAAGATTTCGCGGACAGTGATGGCGCGGTGGGCGGCATCACCCCAGCCCGGCTCGTCTGGGAGGTAGTCGCTAATGGGGCGCTCAATGTCGAGCTTCCCGTCCGCGATGGCCATGCCGGCGAGCATGCCGACGACAGACTTGGTGACCGACCAGACTTGCCATGGGAGAGAATCCGTGAGAGGGTCGAGGAGGCCCCGGCCGACGAGGCAGTTGTTGCGGAAGATCTGGACGGAGAAGCGGCCGTGGAGGTTGGCATAGGCCAATGCTTCGTCTACCTCAGCGGAGGTCAGGCCGACTTCTTCTGGAGTCGCGGTTTCGAAGCTGCCGCCGTCGGTGGTAGGGAGCGAGCAGGTCTTCTGCTCCGCTGCGAGTCCTAGGGACGCCTTGATGGCGCTCAAGCCGAGGAGCATCTTGCTCGGGTGCATGTTGGCGGCAAAGGCCAGATGGACCCAATTGACGCCGTGGAAGAGTCGGAGGGCTTCATGTAGCAGTTATACATGGTCCTCGTACATCGTTTATGTTACCCTTATTTTCGAGTTGTGAGAAACTAGATCATTAGCGAAGGTCTTGCGTTGGCCAATACAGAGTCAGTCCTTCGTAGAGCAATCCTTTCTGAAATCTGTGGTATAATTACTAGCGTGAATGCTCGTCCCGAGTGCATCTATCTCGTATGCGGTAGGTATCTTCCACGGCCAGCTTCAAGCAGTCAATCCTCCTCGGAACGGCAGTGTGTTAGCGCGAATCCCGCGGCACCTACGTCCCGACGACCCTTGTTGTATACGAGGGCGTTCGAACGCAAATTGGAATGTCCCGTCAACATGTTAGCAGCGCGGTCTGTCGATCCTTACGGCTCGTACCTGGCTTCTCGGTCAGCAGGGGCTACCCCAGAACCCCGCATAGGGCCTTCTCATGAGCTTGTTCGAGATTCGAGTAATGTCCCGCGATCGACACACACTGGCTTGGGGCTAAATGGGATGGTTGGGGAAAGGATCGGTTGGGATTTGCCAAAGCAGAGGGGGCCATTGTCGATTGGACTCTGATCTTTATTTCGGGGTGTTTAGTCTTACCCGAGGGGAGGGGAGGTGGAACTGCGCCTTGACCGGGGCCTGGCCATTCCCCCTGGGCTGATGGGGGATGTTGGGTCCCAGACAGAGCAAACTGCGACATGCTTTTGCTGTTGCTAACTGTTTCCTAGGCAGAATAATGGCCGTAAATCAAGTCTCAAGCAATCATCCAGGTTTCCATATCATAAACACTTTTTGGTCATACACAGAGAGAGCTGGCAGGGTCCTCGTCAGATGTGAATGGCAATACCCTACGCTCCCTCCCTACCCAAGGCCGTAACTATGTCATAGAAGCAGGCGTGACTCGACTTTTCGTCAGGCTGCCAGCATCACTTGGCGGAAAGTGACTAAATCGACCGGATGAGGCCCGGGTTGCAATTTCAACGTCCGAGCCAGCACCGTCCGGTCGAAATCCATAATTTAATCGATGATCGGGGGTAGGAGCGCGCGTTTCTCCTTTGAACAAGCTGACCCAGGCTCGATACATGGAAACGCGGAAGAAAAAGGCAATGGCCAAGGTTCCACTCATCTAAACATAGGGTCAGCAGGCCCCGGCAGTCCGACGGATAAGAACTTACGATGAGCAGGAACAAGACAGCGATCAATTCGGGTTCAGTTGGGCCTAATGGTCGGGCCAGTGGGAGGCAAGAGAGCCTGTTGCCTTTTGATGATTCGAGACAGTTGAACCAGGCGTGCCGGTCTGATTCAGGGTAATCTGGGAATTTGCGCAGCTGCATGAATACGGCCGCAAGAAAGCAGACGTAGGTGAGAATGATGACGGTAATGGCACTGTTCCTCCATTGCAACTTCATAACATTTCGGACTCGCAGTGCAGTTCGCTGTACGCCGAGCACCCGTTCTACGTCAGGAGAAGGCGTGTAACCCCACAAACGCAGCATCTGATAGTTGAACCACGGCCTGAGGACAAGGGTGACGCAGTATGTGATTGTTATGAACTGGAGGATGAGAGAGGCAGCGGCGACGCCCAGAAGCGGGCCCCAGAAAGTGGCCCGGTCAAAGTTTGGAACTATATAGGAGATCCGACCGAATGTGTACTGCATGCCACTAACTGACAGAAGGACGGCGACAAGTGCAGCAGACCCGATGAATATAATGGACAGGGAGAGGTTCTTGTACATGCGACTGGGCTTGATCTCCCAGCAGACAGTGAGATGCAATGCGACAGATCGGAATAGGGCTAGGATTGTCAGCGGCGGTCTTTTAAGTACAGGCGTAAGGGTCCTCACCACCGATGATCACTACCCATGCCCCGAAGAATAATACGATACCCGTGAGGGCAGATATAGCGTCGTTTCTCATGTCATTGGGGGTAATGGCATTGTAGCATTCTCGGGGGTAGCCTCGTGAAGGAATGATGAACCCGATCTGGGATGGTCAGTCACCAGGCCAGTGTCGAACGATGGGGTTTGATACCGAAATGCACACAAATCCAACGACAGGGGCAACATTCAGGTAGTGGCGCTCGGTCAGATGTGTGGGAAAGATGGCATAGGTAATCAACAGCCAGACCAGCGAGAGAAGCACTGGGATGCTCGGCCATAGAGCAAGACGCACATCATCCACGAGCCCTGGCAATTGTTAGTCGCGATCGAGTGCCGTTTCACTCTTCGACTTGCAGATAACATGCTCCCATCTCCAGTAGCTGATGGGACATGGGACACAGCAGGAAACCCCCCTCCAAGGTTGACACCATCGGCCAGTAACCGCTATCATACTGTCAGCACGAGTATACAACAGGCACGTGCGTATGCTCCGCATGGAAGAGGGCACTCACACCCTCCGGTGCTTGGAAAAAGTGACTCATCCAGAAACGGATGCGGGCAAGATGAAGCCATGGCAGCGGTGCTCAAGGAGAACGTAGGGATCTCATGAGGAATCCTGTCACTTAAGTGCCTGGAACGGCAGCTGGCAGACCAGGAGGAAGAAGAGTTGGAAGACCGTCCTCCGCAAGTATGCCTTGAATCCCATCATTATACTTCGATCCGCGTCTGGGCCTAACCATGAAGGGGATATCGACCCCAGCCTGAAAATAGGAACCAAACATATCAACTAGGTAAGGATGTGCCTGAAAGGATCCGGGGCCGCGCACTAGTGTGTATGTAAAGTGGTGACGGTTGAAGATGTTTGGCTGTTGGGGGACTAAATTACGATGTGCTGCACCCCTGACCGGGGGGGGTCGAGGAGGGAGCATGAGTTCGAACATGTTGGAGTATATGTTCGGGTGGTCTAGGGTAGGGGGAGAAGAGGGTATATCTCCCAGTGATCAAGTAAGTACCTTAGGAGGGTGAGTATCGAGTATACTCCGAGCATACTCTACTGCATACTACATATACTGATGTGATGGGGTTAATGCCACGCGCCACGCACTGCCCTAACCCTAGATCACGTGTAACCCTATCACGTGCCTCTCGCTTAGCAGCACAGTGGCTTAGCTAATCCACCCGCCCGTATCTCAAACTCGTCGAGCCCCAGCGAATTCCACCGTCGACCGAGTGCAACGAACATCATCCGCCAACGACCGTCGATACGCCGACTTCAAGATGTGAGTCCATCTCTGCATTCTGACCGTGTTTGGGGCCTAGGGGAATTATTGTCCTTTCGATGGAGGTCATATTCCTGTCGGTCCTGGCGGTGGTGGAATGATTTTTCCACTTCAATATTCCACCTGCTGCCGCCATCACCACCGCCAGGATGCCCTGTTTCTCCCCTCGCAAGATCCCTCGCTGACCGACTCCCTCTCTTCCAGGGTCAACCTTCGCACCCAGAAGCGCCTCGCCGCCTCCGTGGTGGGCTGCGGCAAGCGCAAGATTTGGCTCGATCCCAATGAGATGACCGAGATCTCCAACGCCAACTCCCGCCAGACCATCCGCAAGCTCGTCAGCGATGGCCTCATCATCCGCAAGCCCGTGACCATGCACTCCCGCTCCCGTGCCCGTGAGCTCAACGCGGCCCGCAGAATCGGCAGACACCGCGGTCTGGGTAAGCGTAAGGGTACCAAGGAGGCCCGTATGCCCAGGTATGCAGTCCGACTAGTTGGCATCGAAGTGACAGGAGGGACGGAATCCGTGCGACCGGTTCTTGCTTTTTCCTTTACCTGAAGAAGAATGCAAACCGCGCGGGATGGATGTTCGATCCGCACCATCGATTCGTTTGACGGTTGCTGACTCTCTCTCCTCCGCCCTACAGTCAGGTCCTCTGGATGCGTCGCATGCGTGTCCTCCGTCGTCTTCTCGTCCGCTACCGTGCCGCCGGCAAGATCGACAAGCACCTCTACCACGAGCTGTACCACCTGAGCAAGGGTAACACCTTCAAGCACAAGCGTGCCCTCATCGAGCACGTAAGTCACCTTATCGCCAGCCTGCCCCCACCTCTCTCCTGGGGCATATGTTAACCCTCCCGTGTTACAGATCCAGAAGGCCAAGGCCGAGCGCCACCGTGAGCGTGTCCTCAAGGAGGAGATGGACGCTAAGCGTGCCAAGAACAAGGCTCTCCGTGAGCGTCGCCAGGAGCGCCAGGAGGCCAAGCGCAACGCTCTGTCCGGCGAGACTCAGGAGTAAATTATCGACTCTCAAGTTTTAACGACGACGTTCTATGGCGGTGCGGAGGTTGAAACGGGGAGTGGGAGATGATGAGAAACTGGGCAGGAAGCGGGAAATAATGACATCGAGCGAACAAAATCCACCATAAATAAAACCCTCGATCGAAACCCGATGGGCAAATATATCCGGTCAATGAAAAAAATCCTTTTTTTCTTTCCTCGTGTCTTGATCCATGGTCTTGTTTTCTCGCGGACTAGAGTCGATATCTGGAGCGGCCCTCGGGGTCGGCATCGCATTCGGATCGATCGGCCTTGTCCTTGATAGAGGGGATGACTGGCGTCTGATCCTGTCTGTTTCTATATGCACTATCCTTTCAACCTTCTGTCTTCTGCCGCTAGGACGGCTTGTTATGATTTGTTTTATGGTAACGATAGTGCAATTTACTCGGGTTGGCGTCAATTGCAGACCTATGTCCAAGTAATAGTAGTGTACATGGAGTAGATATATATTTCGGCTTTAGTCAAGATGGTATATGTACTTTGACGATGCTTGGTCTATTGAGGTACGGTGGTCCGATATATATATCTCGGTATAGTAGCCGTTAGACGCAGAAAACTCAGACGATTACTCGTTCAATATCACGTCACCTATTCGAACTAGATTCCAATCATGCCTATCATTATTATACAAACATTATGTTACACCAAACCAACACTACAATTACACCGATCGATCACGGGACCACCAAACAGAAGAAATCATAGGGTCGTGTCATATCGCATATCTCATACAACCTTGAACCTTTTTAATCCGAAACCCATCCATCATAAATCATACAACGCAGGAGCCTACACCTGCGGTAACGTCCCAGGCAATGCTCCCGAACTCCGTCGATGCATCGCTTTCGCCGGAACCTCCAAATCAAACGGGTCGCTGCGAGTGCTCACGCGGGTAACCGGTTCGCCGGGCGTATTCGCAACGGGAGCACCCGGCTGGGCGCCCAATTCAGCGAGGGAGACCTGGTAGCTGAACCGCTGCAGGCTGCTCCCCATGCTGCTGCGACCGGGTAAGATGACGGTGCTGCCCAGGCTGCGATCACTGCTGTGGATGGATCTCTCGTCAAACGAGGCAAAAGGGAACTCGGGCGCTGCGAGCCCAGGCCGAGCAGTACCCCAGTCCGCGGAGAAAGCGCGTCGTGGGAGGACGGCTTGTCGCATGGGCGGCGGATCGCTGGTGTCAATGAGCGGCCCTCGTGCGTGGCCCTCGAGGCTGGAGTGCGAGCTGTGGTAGTGGCGAGGGTGGTCAACCGGGTCGGAGAAGGGGTTGGAATGGCGGGAGTTGTGTCCCCGGGTGCTAGTCGCAGTGGGGGGATTGCTCATCAGGGGGTGCTGTTGCGTGGCGATATAGTTGTACAGGGATCGGATGGAGGAACTGTCAGAGTACCAAGACATGTTGGATTGGTGGCCGTGAGGCGGGTTGGTGGGGGAGTTTGGGGATCCCCGGCCGCTGCGCAGGAGCTTTTCGGCCGGGCTGAAAGCCCAGCTCTTGCGGGATTTCCGTCGCCGGAAGTAGTAGAAGAGAACAAAGGCGAGAAATACCAGGATGATGAAGGCCATACCGCCGAAGACGCTGCCCAGGAGCGTGCGGAGAGAGGCGGATTCATCGCTGTTGGTTGTGCGTCGATCTGTGTTGGTTGTGAAGGGACTGCCTCCTGCGGATGTTGATGTTGGGGTGAAAGGATCTGTTGCAGACGCTGTGCGTGTTGTTGGGGTTTCCAATGCCGTAGAAATCTCGGGAGTGCGTGCGGTTGAAGTTGTACGAGACGATATGAAACCAGTCGTCGAACTAGTTGAGATTACGGTGGTGGTGGTCGTCCCTGACTCCACAACAATGGGTACGGGCGATCGAACCGACGAAGTCGACAAAGTACTTGATGCAGGTGGATCATTCGCCTCTGAGGCCTGTGCTGTAGGCTGCGTTGCAGCGGCATCCGGTATAGACGTGTTACTCGTAACAGGTGAGGGCAAAGACGAGCTGGCTGGGGCAGACCTCCGCGGGACTTTGGTGCATCGCAAGCCCTGATGGAAGATGATTGAGGAGCTCGACATTGGCACAAGCAGGCCCTGAGGCCCAAGAGGCGAATCGAGTGATATTAATGAAAGAATGATATGCGAAGGAATGAATGACTCGAACCATGCAGACCAAGACGGCTGGGAAGCCAGGGTAGTAAAGAATTGCCGCGTGTCAAAGGAGCGGATGGTGACGAACACGAACCGGGTAGACACATGCAAACCTGCTTGACTCTTACAGGGAGTTGGGAGCCACCAGGCAGGCCATGACAATAGGCGTCAGAGGCAATCGCCCGCGTCAGTCCTGCCGTTTCAAGGCTGGATGGTGAAGCACAGAAGGCGTCGTGAGCGCGGGGTGGGATGTCAACCGAGGACCGCGACGGACCGGTCGACAAGATATTAGCCAAGGCACAGCAGCAAACTGTGAGACCAAAACAAAAACAAAGCGAAGCTGGCTGGCTTGCAGAGATATAGAAAGGGGGAAAATGGCCGACACCAATGAAGGCTCGTGTTTAAGCGAGCGCGTGGAGGGAAATGCGGAGAGAGGAACCGGACTCGGGCCTCCCGGAACCTCATTCGGCAAGGATGAAGCAGGGGATGTGTGTTCGGAGGAACTGATGAAACAAATCCATCAAGGAGATCCAATCCTGGACGGAGTGGGCGTTAGCGGGTGCATGGGGGGAAAGTCAAAGTAAGACAGAGATGCCCCTGGTTGCTGCGGCGGAGGCAACATATTGGCAGAAGCAGGGCAGATGGACAGTGAAGACGGTTGAGACAAGATAAAGGAGAAGTTGAAGTTGAAGAAGCGGAAGAAGTTGGAGACGAAGAAGAAACGAAGACGTTGAAGTATGAAAGTGTTGGGTTTCCCGTTTGGGACGGACCGGTCTAACCGAATGAGGACACGTATCATGTGATGTCATGTGATGTTGATGACTATTACCTTCCTATTCGGGAATCACACAACAGCCAATCAGCTCGTCATCATCAATATCGACATCAACATCAACTTCGCTTCGACTTCTCCTGCGTCTCTACTTCAATCCGACTTGTTCGTCTGTCTCGCGTATACTTCCATTCTCATCCCACACACACGCGACATCACTGAGCTCGATCTCACTTTTCGACCCATGGCGATACGCTGTACCTGGCTACTCCACCCTCTGGCCACCAATTTACAGTGGAGAAGCGAAGAATGAGGAGTGCCTTTCCTGGTGCACTGCATACGACTTAAGACTTAGGCCATCCTAGGCTCAAAAACCCTCGTCTCTCTTCCCGGGATTGGACGGGAAGACCCAGACGATAGCCTGAACAGCGTCTCCTGAGGGGTCGAAACCATGAGAATCCACCACCGATCGTCTAACGGCATTGCTCCACTGCATCGCTGTTCCCTTCGCCTTCTTGCTCTTCCTCTTCTTCTGCATTCTCTCCCCTCTCATATTATCTCATCTTACAATTATTCTCTCTTCCCCTCCTCCGAGCTTCCTGGGATTCGGTGCCAGCCCAATTCCTCCCTCTCCGTCCCTCAGGCGTCGTTGATGCGGAACTGCCCCTGACCCCTCCGCATATGTCCGCACTACTACACGCCAACAAACCTTCTGGTGCTGGGTATCCGCGGGTTGGCCTGTTGTGACTAACCTAGACTGCGGTCTCGTCCTTTTATCCTTATTTGTTTATGCTTATTCTATTTCCCCTAACCCACAATGATGATGTTCGGGTGGAGTAGCGCTTTGGGTAAGATGCCTCTGTTGTCCTCCACATCCCGAAATGCGACTACAACAATCCCATCCCGACATCTTCTCTCCCGGCATTCTTCATCCATCATGCTTCATGGTTGAATGGTCCAATCGGTCATCTCATAGGGGAAGACATGGGGAAGACATTGGTGTCCTCATCTGCCCAGATCTTCCTGGCCAACGTGACCAAACAATCCAACCGCTATGACACTTCGCATCTACACCATCTGCACCTACGAGAATGCAGCTGACATCCCCCAGGCCTGCCAACAGTGGGTGCCCAGCCCGAAACTGAACGTCGTCCTCCTCCGCCCCCGACAGACCTCGACTTCCCCGCCTACGACCCGCCCGTCCGCCCCGACAGCCATGATCCCGAGACCGCCCTGAGAGACATCCACCAGATCCTCGCCTCCATCCGCAAGCCCCAGGACATTTCACGCGAGAAATTCCAGGCCTTCAACGTCCGCGTCGAGCCTGACCTTTCCGCCGCTCAGATCGTCCGTCAGGGGCCTGGGTCGGAGGCTGCCGTCCCGCCCCTGCCATGGGAAGACACATCGCCGCATGCCGCCCCCGTCATGCCGGACGGATCCCCATTCCTGCTGGAAAACGGGAACCCGTACCCGGCCAAGGACCGCTTCGAGATCCTCAAGACCGAGCTGCTCTTTGACAACGATGACGCCTTCCGCGACGTCGCCAGGCTGCCGCCCCGCGAAGGTCGCGAGAGAGCCCGCGTCGCTCAGTCGAGAAAGTTCTGGGTCGGCCTGGAGCGTCTGGCGCAGTATTGGGACGTCAGTCTGGACGAATACTTCGAGCGGCCGCCGACGCCGGACCCCGCGCCTGGCTCCGACAAGATGCAGCTGGACAGCGAAACGCCCGCCACGAACCCCATGGACGTCGACCTGAAGACAAGCCGATGCGCGGACTGCCCACCGGAAACTACCCCCACCACCACCGACAACAACAACCCGCAACCAGAGCTGGTAACAAGGTACAAGGGTCGTCGGATTGGCGCCGGCCACGAGATGCCCGAGGAAATCCGTGAGGAGACGGTGCGGGCGCTAGCAGAGATGGCGGCGTGGCCATTTGGCTGTCAGGTGTCGCTGCCAATTCTCCCACCGCGACTGGCCGTCCGCACGCTGCTCTTCCCTGTCCGACAGACATTCGGGGCGGCGCGGTCCCCGCGCGACCGCCAGCTGGCGCGCAGCGGTGTGATGGAGGGCCCCGTGTTTGTGGCGCAGTGTCGGCCCGAGACGGCGTTCCGGGGCGAGGCGGACGCGCCCGGCGCCGGCATGGGCGAGACGTGCGACCTCTTCCGCGAGATCGGAGGCATGCTCCTGGCGGCGCAGGAGCGCGCGCGCCAGGGCACGTCCGAGGTGCGACCGGGCGAGGGCAAGTGGTGGACGACGTCGCCGCGGTGGGGAGGCGCGCCGAACGACGCGGTCGGCGATACTACGAACAATGGGACGAACAGTGATGAGAAGCCGGAGACGGAGAATGGTAGCGGCGGTGGCTCGTCGCGCAAACGGTCCAAGTATGAGCGGCCGTCTGGGTCACGGCGGAGTTCCCGCAAGATGTCCAACGCGGAGAAGTGGAAGCTCGTCCAGCCGGGGCCGAGCCTGTGGGACCGGCGCATGCGATATATTCAGATTGGCAAGGAGCGGGACAGTCCGTTTGATGATGTGAGTGTGTCCTACTCTGTTCCGTTGGTTGGGAGGTGTACGCTGACTCTACAGATCTATATGCTTTCGTCGGTGAACCACCACTTGGCCATCCTGCATCTGCGCGTTCATCGCCGGTATCTCGACCTGGTCACGACGGGTCACAGCGACTTCCCCCCGGACAGCGACCTCGACACGCCGGAGCAGGCGTGGCACGAGCTGAGACTGCGTCGCACCCGGTGGTACAATCTCCTGGATGGCGAGGACCGGCTGGAAGTGTTCAAGGGGATCTGGAGTATATTCCATTACATGCTGCGGCGCAGCTGAAGTAGCGGATGGATGTTTTGGGGGCGATGTTTATAGACTGGGCACGTACACCGTACATAGTATACTAATCTTTCAGATTATCCGCAGCTATAACCCCGTCCGTGTCTGTCCATAGATCGCATTTGCATTTCATTCCAGTTTACTTCGCCTTCTATTTCACATTCCACGCATATCATATGGGTCGCATACATCCCCCGTACGGAGTAGACAGACTCCATCCAGGACTCCGCCCTGCACCACCCCGATCCGCGGTCCTGCATGCGATCGCCCCGGATTGATTGGCCCATCGGGGCTGGTTAGCCGCGACGCTTCCTGCACATGATACCTTCGAATCGACTCGTCGAGTCGACGCTTATCCTCCGTCGGACGCGTCCTCGGCATTGGCTCGACGGGCTGTCGTGCGACCGCTCGGACATACCTCGTAGCGGAGCAGAGGGAGGGCTACGGGCTAGGCGACCAAATCCTTCCTTGGGCATGCTGGTCCGTAGGTTGGAGGATGCTCTCATTTGCACGGTCGATGACCGTCAGGGCGCCAATGGGAATTGGGATGGAGAGTGAGGCTGGCTTGGGTGTAGAAGGATCTGGTCATTTCCGAGGGTGTCATGTGCTTGGGTCTGGGGTCGGAACTGTTCTCCGATCAGGTTGGAGGTTCTCCTGGGGATCTGCAGATGTATGTAGGTAGGATGTAAGGCATTGTGATCGTACGTGATGTGTAGTGTCTACGGGGGAATCAAATGCAGAGGACCTACACCAGACGGTAGATCTAGGTACCGCTGGAGTATGTATGTATGTATACCATACATACTAGGTACCGAGTAATGACCATTTCCTGGACAGTGTTGATCTGGACAGGCCATGTTGATCAGGGGAGACGGGAGGAAGAGGTACTTTTGACGCGGTGATACCCAGAAGAGTAAACGGTGGTCGACGGCGTGGTTGGTTGTCGGGGCAGCCCTGAGGCACTGACCGGTTGTTGAGCCTCGAGTCGAGCATCCAACGGAGGGAGGACCGAGTAGTACCGGAGGGTTGAAGACAGTCCTGTGGTTATGTATATACCACGCTGGCCGGTTCACACGAACTGCGAGGGCGGTTAGGAGCGACAGTGCTGGGTGGGACGCTTGGTCCAGATGTTGACAGACAGACGACAGCGACGTCTGGACATACGCGGTAGATCGTTGCTGGGGATTTCCCGATTGGGACCGATGCAGAACATGGTGATGGGTTGCTCTGGGATGCTGCGGGAGAACATTTGTCCCGTAACCCGCATGGCAGAGAGAGACACATACCCTCCGTCGACGGAGATTTCAGGGTGGAGCATGCCCTGATATCAGTCACGGATGTCAGAACTGTCGGTCGTCCTGCGGAGAGACCCAAAGGGGTATGCTTTTCGCAGCAGTGGCAGGTCCAGGCCGGTGGAAATGTGACAGGTCCAGTGGCGATGAGGCACGACGCGCATTGGGGTCAGATTGGTGCGCCTTGATCTTGTCCATCAGCAGACGAACGAGCCTGGTTTCCCACCACGGCCAGACGCTGGGAGATCTCGGAGATGACATTGTGGCGGTCAGTGCAACTCAACTCCCCATGATGGCCAGTTGACTTTTCCGCCGAGTGATTGCTTGCGCGGAAATTACATGTCTCATTCCTTAGGGACCTGGGACGGGACCTACCTTACGACCTAAGTTCCCTCTCTCGGGCACCTCGGGGACCAGCGTGGACCCCATCGGGCTAGAGAACATGCACACCCCTCCTTCTCCTGCGAGGAATGAGGTCAGTCCGACGAACCAACCCTCCCCCCACCCCCCCGTGTGACGTCCACTGAGGAATCTTGGAAGTGAAGATGCATGTTTGACACCCCTCGCGGCGGGGTTTCAGTCAGGTCAGGTTGGGAGGCAGGTTGACCGGCGAAGCAGCTAGACGGTTGGGGAAAACCGCCAGACGGTTCAAGGTTGTCGGGTCGCACAGATAAGGAAGCAGTACGACCGCGCCACAAACCCTGTGGCCTGTCGGCCCATGCAGGTGGATGTTGTCCCTGAATTACCGTCAATGACCAGGGCAATCTGCGGCCCTCCCATCTGTCAACCAGACCGTCCGCCCCAGCTGGCTCGCTCTGGACTGGTAACCGGTCGATTGGGTTAGATTAACTTCAGGCAACTCACCCCGGTGGTCGGGCGGAGTTCCAGGCGGGCTTTCCTTTCGACCGGGCATCACCGTTGCGAAGTCAGAAGGATCGTCGTCCGCACCGGTGGATGGGGGTTCTTCGGCGGATTGGAGATTCGTCGTGTTCGCCCATCATGATCCACGTGGCTGTGTGGAGGTGCTGGGTATCCGGGTGCGCTACAGGACCCTCAGAGGGATGACTGGACCGGGAGAAGCAGGTGGTTGGAAGGGCGGCGGCTCTGGTCGGGGTCCCGGTAGGTGGGAATGATTCGCATGATACATGATCTTGTACCTAGAGGTACTTGGAGCGTACGTGACGGGGTAAGGGATTCGTACGAGGGGATCCAATGGATCGTGTTTCTACTGTGTTTGTTGCACGATGAGCTCCGGGATACACTTTATTGAGCTGGCTACGGGGGATTGAGTTTGAAAGGTGGACGGACTATCAGGGGCAGGAGCATTAAAGCATCCTCACGGCGCTGAGATGATCTGCCTGGACCACTCTGTCGGGGTCAGCTCGGGGGAACCGGACGGGTGACAAGTGAAACCGTTGAAACCGCGACGGACATTTGGCTGCAGGGAAGTTGGGTCGAAACCCAAATATTGGATGATTGAAGCCGTTTCGTCCGGAGAGGGGATTTGCGTCTCTGGGAGGGATAAGACATGCCAGGAGAGTGGCGAGCCCCGTGACTGGGACATCCATTCCAGCGGGTGGGAGGAGGTTCATTCCCCTGAACAGAACTGCCCGGTTGGGCAATTCGGAGTTCGGCATATTCCCGGGAGTTTCTTGGGTTGGGGGGAGTGATGGTGTCAATTATGTTTGGGGGGGAAGAAGATCGGTGACACTGGTGGAGAAGGGGATTTATCCTTTCTGCTCCTTGCGTTGGTAGGATCGCTCTTATGACGTAGCTCGGTACCTGGCGAGCATTATCATGGGAAGAGAAGGAGAAGAAAAGAATGGCATGAAGACAAACGCTGTGGTCCTAGGGTACTATGATGGGTCATACTCTGTTCACGATGATTAGATAGATACTGGTAGAGGATGATCATTACGAGGCCCCTCTTTTGACCCGCCAGCCATGGAGTTGGGACGGTAGGTATAGCTAGTTTCTGATTCTCATTCTTTCTTTTCCAGGTTTTCAGATGATCCGTGGTTTGTTACTCGGTACCAGGTCATGATTCCAAGGTTCTACGACCGATCCTAGGCAGGATGCATGTCATGTCCATGGGTCTGATAACTGTACAAACTATGTATCAATAAGTCTGGAGTTGATTTATTATATTAGCGATAATTTCAATAATATCTACCCAGGTAGACTAGCCAGGATATTACATCCATACCGTACTGTAAAACCAATACCAAACGATCAGTCACTTTCTCGCAGTCACTATCACACTTCCACCTGCTGTCTGTGTGTCTGCATTGCATCTCTCTCTTTCTCTCGCTCTCTCTCTCTCTCTCTCTTTCTTACTCTTCCCTCTCTCCACTATCTTCTATCTTCTATCTTCCACCTTCTATCTTCTACCTTCTACCTTCTATTCCTGTCCTCTTCATCTTTCGTCTTTCTCCCATCAGGCATCAATCCCTCCCGCATCGTACCATCCGCTCTTTGCGCCTTTCTTCTCTTCTCTTCTCTTCTCTCTCCCTCCACACAATGTCCTAACTACATGTCGGTCACTCTCAATCATCCCGTCGATCTGCGGCAACCGGTCCCTGCCCGTACTGCCCGTCCGACCATCATGGACATCATCGCTACCGACGACAAGCCGAAACCTCTTCCTGCCTTCTCCGGCCCTCCTCCGCCCACCATGCATCCCATCCCTCCTCATCCTGACAGACCGCATCCTCCTCCCGCCACCACCCCGGTCATGTATGAACAACCATGGCGCCCGCATCCCCCTCCCTTCGACCATCATCCCGCCGCCGACCAGCGTCGCACCTCCAGCGCGCCTCAGCCGCCTCTACCGCCCCATGCCTATCCCGTCATGGGGAACCGAGAGCTCCCCCAACTGCCCCCCGATGGTCCCTATGGTCGACAAGGGAGCATGCCCGGGCCCGCGCCGCCCGCGCCGCCCGCTCCCGAACCACACGCCGCCGCCGCCGCCGCCGCCTACCCCCCCATCAACGGGACTTCACCGCATGAGCCTTCGCCGCACTCTGCCCCTCCTGACTATCGCAGTCGAATGCCCTTTGCGCCCCCGGATGCTCCCTCCAACGGGGATCCGCCCTCGGCCGTTCCGCCGCCTACCCAGTATTCCACCCCGATCCCCCCCCAGGTCTCTCATACGCCCGCTCCCTACGACTCCGGCTACTACAACAACCCGGCCTTTGGCATTCGTCAACAACGGAAAGCCGCTCGCGCTCAACAGGTAGGTTCCCTCTGGCCCCCATACGCACAATCTCGGCTAACCGACGCTTGCCAGGCCTGCGATCAGTGTCGAGCCCGGAAGGCAAAATGCGACGAAGGACGTCCCGCATGCAGCCATTGCAAGGAGAACAATCTGATCTGCGTCTACAAAGAAGTCCCTCCCCATAAGTCAGTTGGCTTCTGTCCGGTCCATCGGTGAAATCCCTGCTAATCTCCCGGGCAGGCAAGAAAAAGCCACCCAGCTTCTCCTCGACCGCATGCAACAGCTGGAGGATCGCCTGGAAGAGAAAATGTCCCAGCTCCAGTCCATCCAGATTGAGAATGGCATGCAACTGAGCCAGCTCAACCCCGCTACTTTCCTCCGTGACCAGAACCTCATCATCCCCAAGGAGCCCCCGAAACAGACCCTCCAGCACATCCTCAAGGAGGATCCCGCCGAGGCCTTCCAGGACTCGAAGCTGGCCAAGGATGAGACCGGCCAGATCGTTCTGGAGCAAAATGCCAACGATATCCTCAATAGCAACCAGGCCTTCGTCACGGGCGAGGACGGCGAACTGTCGATCCCGGTCGAGCATACCACCGCCGCCCACAAGCTGCTGTTATGGCCTTCCATCAAAAAGGTCCTCGAGCCCAAGGAGTACGACGAAGATTATGTCATGAAGTTGGAAGAAGACCGTGGCCTCATCCGCGTGTACGGCCGCGGCGAGGGGGACAATACGAGCGAGGACCCGGTGGTGTCTACCCCCTCGACCAACCCGAGCGCCGCCGTGGAGGAAATGTACATGCACCACCACCATCCCTCCCCGACGGGGCCATGGGGTGGCATCAACCAGCCGCAGTCCAAGCTGCCGGATATTGGACTAGACGACGCCGGTCGGGTGACGACCACCCCGAATGCCATCCGTCGCTACCACAAGAGCTATATGGAGCACCTGCACAAGCTCCATCCGTTCCTGGACCAGAACGATCTCGAACGGAAGATCGAACTCTTCATCACCACGTATTGCCCCGGCGCGGGTGGGGAGATCCCTCGCGGCGCAAAGCGGAAGCGGTCCTGCGAAGCGCTCCATGGCGCCGGATGTGATGTAGGATCGCCTGCCACGGTAAAAGCCGAACCGGGAAGTATCATCATTGAAAAGTCGATCGATAACGCCATCGTCCTGCTGGTCCTGGCTCTGGGTTGTATCTGCGAGGTGCGGGACCGACCCGTCCCCGGTCCGTTGATGGATCATCTCGTGGACTTTCGGAAGGAACAGATTCCGGGTCCTTCGACGCGCAGCCTACTCTCTCCCGCCGGGTCCGACTCGGTGGTGGCGTCGCAGACCAGTAGCTTCCACTCGAAGCCTCCCTCGTTCAACTCTCCCTGGATGGGCGATAGCCGAAAGACACGTCCCTATCCTGACGATCGAAACCTGCGCAATCTGGATGTCATTCCTGGTTTGGCATTCTACGCCTATGCCACAAGCATCCTCGGGAATCTCCAAGGGGCTAACGGTCTGCACCATGTGCAGGCGGCGTTGCTCGCCGGCTTGTATGCCGGCCAGCTGGCCCATCCTTTCCAGAGTCACGGATGGATCGCCCAAGCGGCGAGAGCCTGTCAAGTTCTTGTTCGATCGTATGCTATCGACCCTCCCTATACCCAGCGGCAAGGCTAATCGTTAATAGAAAACGGTACGAGAAAATGCGGGATGGTCCTGTGAAGGACCTGTATGATTTTGCCTACTGGACGTGTCTGCAGCTGGAGAGGTAAGCTCATATCCCCTGCACCGCCCGAACAGGCGTTAACACTGCCAAGCGATATCCTGGCCGAACTGGATCTCCCCGCGAGTGGGATCTCGCGGTCTGAAGCGCGTATTGCTCTTCCAAAGGGTCGATTCACCCTGACCCTGCCGAACGAGATCTCCGCACCCAGCACGATGATGATGTTTTTCTACTCGGCGCAAATTCATCTGCGCAAGGTTCTTAACCGTGTACATACGGACCTCTACAAGGTCGAAAGTAAGATCCCCAACACATTACCTCCTTCGGGCCCAGGCTAATCTCTCCCTAGAACAAGGTCAAACGCGTTGGTCGTCCAATGTACAGGAGATTCTGAGTATGAACCTGGAGCTATGGCGGAGTAGCCTCCCCGAGATCATGAAGTGGAAAGATAGCGACCCCCCGTCGAAAGACATTAACGTCGCCCGTATGCGGGCCAAGTATTACGGAGCCCGCTATATCATTCATCGGCCGCTCCTCTACCACGCACTCCACTACGCCGGACAATCGAATGTCCGCGCCTCGTCGATCGACTCCCCGTCCGCCCCGGCTGCTCCTGCCTCGGGATCGAAATCCCAGCACGTCTCTCCGTCTATGACCCATAGCCAAAGCGCGACCGCTATGTCGCGTTTGGCGAGTGACACGGGCCCCGCGCGCAACCCTCCGCCACCTTCAAACCCAACCGGAAGTCTGTGTACGTATCGCGAGCTGCCGGCCAAACTCCGCCGCGCTTGTAAAGTCTGCGTTGATTCCGCCATTATGAGCACGGAGGCTTTTGATGGGATCGAGGGCCGGCCGGTGGTGACCAACATCTTCGGAACTGCTCACGCGTATGTTGCCATACGCCCGCTTGGCTTATGAACACGCTAACAGCATGACAGGCAATTCGGGAATATGCTGGTGTTATCGGCCACCTACATGTCCAGCCTGTCCGAGCTAGTAGACCGGAACGATCTCGAGCGGCTTCTAAAGCGGACGATCAATTTCCTGCTGCAAAGCCGCTACATATCTCCCAGTTTGCGGGCCGATGCCCGCATTTTGACTGAGATATACGAGAAGATCTTCGGAGAACCAGCTGGGAGCTTCACGACGCATTATGATTGAGACTTCGTCTTGCACTAAACCGAGTCCCATTCATGATCTTTCAAGTACACGTCCTCTCTGGGCCACTTTCGCTACCACCACTATGACTCGTCCCTCGGGATGACCGCACGCATCCATCGTTTTGTTTTCTTTTTGTTTCTTGCAGGGACGGACTTTTGGACATTCATCTGGCGGCTTTCTTTTCTTTGGCGTTTCTTGGCGTTACTGCATTTTGGCCCAAGAGGCTTCCAGGGGGCATCTTTTTGCATTTACAGCGGATCTGAAGGCGATCTCCGATACAGCGAAGTACATTTTGGGGAGTTCATGTTTGATGGCTGGACAGATGCATGGTACTGAGACACTGCGATTACCCCGGTTATTGAGTTCTATTTGATTTTGGCCCTTTTCATGATCTTTTGGGACATGCAGACATCTGCACAGGGCCAGTAACTTATTTTGAATAAAGGCCGTTGTGAATAGTTGTGATGCTGCACAAGCACAAGACGCCAATCTGTCTGCCGAGGTCGGCTGTTGATTCCCGCTCCTCTTTCCCCGCATTATGGTCGATCAACTCGCGCCACGAGGGAGACCGCCCTCATGGGTTCGTTATTTATACCATCAGGGGCTAGCTGTCGGTTGGGGACTCTGCAAGACCAGGTCGTGACGGAAGATACCTACCTGGTACCTTAGCACGTAGGATGTCTCAGACACCGCGGTTCTCGAGAGAAGGTACCCATCTCGTCGGCTTTCCTGACCCCCTTTCCGGATCGTCTTGAAGCACGTCCAGCTCACCCAACACAGGATTCACCGCCGATGTGGTCGGCAAATTCCTCCAGCGCACCGTCCTGTCCCCATGGAAGACCGTCCCGCTGCTTCTCCTTGCGCACTACACCGCCAAGGGCAAGGATGTCGCTGAGCAGTACCCCCGGCTCTTCCAGGCTCTCAAGGTGCTCGCGTCGCTGGCAGTCCTGCGGCGCGTAAACGCCGCCATGAACCGACGGGCCCTTAACAACGGCGTCTCGGACCGGTACGACTGGAACCGGGAGGTCGTGGTGCTGACGGGCGGGAGCAACGGTATCGGGCGACAGGTGGCCTCGCTCCTGGGCAGTCGCGGCATCAAGGTGGCCATTCTGGACATCCAACCGCCGCACGACGGCGACAAGCTCCCACCGACGGTGCGCTACCACGAATGCGACATCACGTCGGCAGCGGCCATCGCCGACGCCGCGGCCAAGATCCGCACCACGATGGGGGAGCCGACCGTGCTCATCAACAACGCCGGCCTCTGCAGCGGCATGACCATCCTCGGCTCCTCCGAGGCGCAGACGCGCCTTCAGTTCGAGGTCAACACCCTCTCCCACTACTGGTTGACCCGCGAGTTCCTCCCGGCCATGGTCCGCCGCAACCACGGCATGGTGGTCACCGTGGCCTCCCAGGCCGGCTACACCACCACGCCCAACATGGTCGACTACTCCGCCACCAAGGCCGCTGCCGTCGCCTTCCACGAGGGTCTCGCCGCGGAGCTGGTCACCCGGTACCAGGCGCCCCGCGTGCGCTCGGTGCTAATCACCCAGGGGTTCACCCGCACCGCCCTGATCAGCCGGTTGACCCCCGAAGATACGTGGATGAACCCGCTACTGCACCCAGAGACGGTGGCGGAGGCGATCGTCTCGCAGGTGCTGACGGGCGAGAGTGGCCATGTGTTGGTGCCTGGGTCGACGGGCTGGCTGGCCAAGTGTCTGCGAGGGTTCCCGGGTTGGTTCCAGCATGGGATCCGGTTGCAGTTGGAGCGGCTGATGCGGGCGGAGGAGTAGAGGAGTGATGGGGTTTTGGCTTGGATTTTTGATACCTCTGCGCATGTTTTGTTTGATTGATTGCTTGTAGATTATCCTAATCGGGTACTCCGTGACGAACCATGGATCGGAGAGTGAACCATGGTACTCTCCATATCAATATCTATATCATTATCTATATCATTATCTATATCATTATCTATATCCATCAACCAGTCCCTAGGGGTATATACGTCTACTCATACTTCTCTAACCAAGTCGATAACTATTCTCAGGCCCTGTATGACGTGTGTATGGACGACGATGTTGATTGGCCGATGGCACGTGACCGCCGTTTTCTCCGACTCGCATCTTCTTCGTCGTCTTCTTTCGCTTCATCTTCTCATCTTCTCTGCATTCCTCCTCCGTCTTCCATTCCATTCTTTCATCCATCCTTCCATCCATTCTTCCATTCCTCGTATCGAACATTCTACTCCCTCCCTGCACCCCCATACCCTCACTGGACTCCATCTCACCGCATCTGACCGCATCTCCACGCTAGATCCCCTAGTGGCCGAGTGTCTGGAGCAACCACTGCCGCTAAGACACCGCTGGGGCCTTTCGACTCAAGAACCACGGTTCAGCTCTCCACACCTCGATTTATTTATTATTGTTTACTTTCTTACATTCCTCCCCAACCACCCCCCCAATTCCATCTATCATCATCATCATCATCTTCCCCCTCCTCCATACATCGCCCTCAATCCACCCTCCACATGCCATTCCCACCTGTCCGGGCATCCCTCTGATCGATTGATCGCTTCTGCCCACCATGTTCAAGGCCCTCATGGGCGGGGGCCGTTCTTCCTCCGATTCCCGCTCCAGCGCCAAAGGCTCCTCCTCCTCGCGTCGCAGAGCAGACTCCAAAGCCTCCTCGACTGTCAGTCGCAAGTCCTCCCGGGGTGACGACCGGGACCGCGGCTTGGGCGATCTGTCTGCATACCCGTCCTCGGGCAGCCGCAGTAAGCGCTATGCAGACAGTGCAGCCGGCGACTCGGTCGCTTCGAGTTATGCCACCGCCGACCCGGGTATCTTCCCCCCGGAATCGGATCGCACCTCCCGACGCAGAGATCTTGACGATACGGACTCCCGCGACCGCCATCGCGATGGGAAGAGCTCCCGCCGGCGCGAGCGCATCCGATCGCCAAGTCGAGAGCGCGAACGGACCAAGCCTGTCCGCGACGATCCATCTGGTGACGCAGATGGTCGTGATCGCGCCAGCACCACGAGTCGTCGTGAGCGACGACGCACCCAGTCCGGCGACACCTACACTGCCCCCAGCGGGCGATTTCCCGCCGACATCATGGCCACCCCCGATCACCAATTCCCCGGTATGACCACCACCACCGGTCCCGGTCTCGAGGCCTCCCCCACCGTCTACGATCCCCATGTCCAGCAGCAATTCCCCGGCCAGTTCCCTGCCTATGTGGCCGAGCCGTATCGCCCTCCCAACCCGGCTGGGGAAGCTGCGGAATACTATGGGGACCAGGGTCAGTCGGTGGCCGACCAGCCTGGCGTTCGTCCGCAACAGCCTCTGGTCATCCCAAATAGCCAGGCGCACCTGCAGCCAGCTTCGCCGGTTGAGAACCCACCCCCAGAGCCCAGTACCATAGGAGAGCTCGGGGCTGCAGCGTCGTACTACAATGATGTCCCTGGAGGTCAGCCTCCGCCTCAGTCGAGCAATCTTCCCTCGTCCAAACCTCCGAAGCCAACGGTGCAGGCTCCAGGGCTCGCCGGACCGGCAGTAGGCGCCGCTGCGGCATATGCAGCCGGACATAGTTCATCGGATGGCCACGACCCCGATTCGCCGCAGTTATCGGTTGGCGCATCACCGTCAAATTTTGTCCCTGCCGGAAAGCCTCCTCACAAACCTTCCCACTCGCACGGGACGGGCGCCGCAGTTGGTGCTGCAGCTGCTGGTGCAGCGGCGGGTTATATGCTGGGTCACCATCACCATTCGTCGAGTCCGGACGTGTCGCAATACACCATGCAAAACCCCGACGATGTCTCTCTGAACGGACTGGGCTACCCGGGTCCGTCCATGTACCCTCCGCACTCAAATCCCCCGCCGTATGCTGCAGCTGGGGCCGCGGCCGCTGCGGGCTACGCCGCGCACCCATCACATCCTCACCATGCTGCCGTCTACCACGGGGCGCCCTTCCCAGCCGGAGGGTTGGCCTTCCAGCCGCGACAACGGGGCCCGCTGGGTAAATTCATTGATTTCTGGCGCGATCCCGAGGGTGTTGGTATGTACGAAGATTACACGGAGACGATCGGCGTGTGCAAGTACTGCTTCGAGCCGGGCACGACCTCGCGGGATGCGCCTCGAAAGCACCACTATCGACCTCGGCGCCGCTCCAGCGATCGTTACAGTAGCGGTTCCCGAGTGGATAAGCTCAGCCGTTACGCATCCTCTGAGGACGAAAGCCGCCGCCGCCGGAAATCCAGAAGCTCCTGGCTCCCTGGAGTTTTAACCGGATACGCAGTCAAGTCGCTCTTCAATAACAAAGACTTTGACGATACCTACAGCGTTCGGACCGGCCAGGTCGTTGGCTCATCGTACGACAGTGAAAGTGTCTCCACTTCGCGACGGAGTCGAACATCCCGAGGTGTCTATCGTCGATCCAGCCGTAGCCGATCTCGCGATCGTCGGAGCCGTCACTCTCACCCCGACTTGCACATGACCAGATACGAAGACCATCGGCCACGGTCTCGCTCGCGTTCGCGATCATCCTCCGGATCCAAGCATACCCTGCGAGATGCCGCCCTCGGAGCCGCCGTCGGCACGGCGGCCATGTCGCTGGCGAAGTCTCGTAATCGCAGCCGGAGTCGGAGCCGGTCTCCGCGGAAGAGCAAGTCGAGGAAGTCGTCGTCGTCAGATTCGTCCTTCGTCGATATCTCGAGGCCAGCTCGCAGGCCCGTCGCCGGTGGGTTTGGTTCCTTCTTCACGGCCTCTTCCGAGAATCGAAAGAAGCGGCGCGCCAAAAAGCGCAGAAGCATCTTCTCCTTCAACAACTCGTCGTCGTCGTCCGTGGATAATGATTTGGCGTTTGGATCCGCTTATGCTAGGAGGTCTCCCGGTAAGTTGAAGAAGAAGGGTAAGAAGAAGGACTCGGGCGACGTCGACGCTGCTTTGTTGGGACTCGGTGCTGCCGCGACTGCTTTGGCCGCAAAATCCCACCACAGAGGCCGGCGCCGTGGTGAAATCTTAGCCGGCAAGGATTCGAGATCCGGCCCCTCTGACTATGCCTCTTCTGCTACCAATGACGAGGGTTGGGAAGATCTCGACTCCGCAGACCAGTCGTCCTCTAGTGTCAGTTCGGCTTTGGCATTCGGGGACACTGGAAGGTTTGGGGACGATTCTTCACATTCGTCTGATTCCAGTGCGTCGCTGTGGGGCTGGAGATGGGGCAGCAAAAAGAACAAGAAGAAGAGGACCCCAAAGAAGGACTATCTCCCTGCCGCGGCGGGCGTGGGAGCTGGAGTGTTAGGAGCCGCCGCCTTGGCTGGACGGCATCGTGACAGCCGGACGGACAGCCGGGACGCTAGAACCAGCAGCGCAGGAAGTCTCCAGCAAGTGGCGCCAATCCCGACGGCTGACCCGTCCCGCTACGAGACGGTCAATATCTCCTCCTTGCCTCCTGAGCCAGCTTACGTTCGGCCCGGGGCCATTCCTCTTCAGCAGCCTCAGCCTGTGACTCCGGTCTCTCAGGCCGTGTATACTTCTCAAGGCGAATCCATCCACGCTTACAGTGCCCCAGCTGGCCCTCCGATCTTCGATAACTCTTTTGGACAATACAACTACGGCCAACCGTCGAGAGAGACGCAGTGGAAGCCAGCTTATTCGGAGGGTCCGTCGAACGTCGTTCGCCCTCATAGACGCAGCGATTCGTCACCGGTCCCCCATACGGAACCATTGGAGGGAGTGACTGCAACCGGCCTCAAGCGTCATTCTACCCTGAGGGAGCAGCCGTCTGTCCAGTTCGATCTGACACACGAGCAAGAAGAGAAAGAGCGGCGTGCTGCTCGTCAGCAGCGATCGAAACGCGACTCGGATCGCTATGACGGGGTCCAACTTGTGGATCGCGAAGGTGAGATGGCGCGTCGTGACGCCGAGCGTGAGAGTCGACGGTACGACGACCGCGATGGAAGAAGGCGCCGTGAGCGTGACGATGACGATGAGTATAACAGAGGACACAAAGAAAAACAGTCGACCTCCTGGATCGGCGATGCCGCTGTTGGAACGATGGGTGCTGTTGCCGCCGCGGCCATCCTCTCAAAGACATCGAATGATGACTCGTCTGAGACGAGCCAGAAGCGTCACGACGAACGTCGACAAAAGCGCCGAGCCGAGAGACGCCGTACGACAGATGAATCGTCTGTTGGCAGCTTCCCCATATCCGACGACACGGAGGAGCGTTCGTATCCAAAGCGGGACAGGTCGCCTTCACGGCGTTCCACGTACCCAGAGCCAGCTCGACCAACGCCTACGTACGAGAATTACGCCGAGTTCTTCGCTCCTGAGGGGCTGCGGTACAGTCCCGACACCTATGCCCAGCGCGAGCCCACTTCAATGCCCACCATCATTGAAGCCGTTCCGGCAAGTGAGCGGTCACAGGTTCTCACCGAGGAGCTGCATCCAGATTACAATGCCCTTCCATGGCCGGTGCCTTCCCTGAAGATCATCGAGCCCACCCCCCCGCAGAGCCTGAGTGGTTCTGTCAGAGGAGCAACTTCGCCGATTCCCGCCACGCCGGAGGTGATTCCCGAAGACAAGATCGCCGAGCGGCAGACGACAGGTTCCCGGGTGTCGTGGGGAGAGCACGAGCTGCATGAGTATGAAGTACCATCCACATCCTCCGATCATGAATCGGTTGACCATGAGGCTGTTCGAGACCACCAGCGTGGATTGAGAGACGTTTCTCCCATTGAGGAGATTCCCCGGAGCAATGAGTCTCACTCGCCCAAAAACACTGCAAAAGACTTTGGCACGGACGTGGAATTTGCTGCGACCATCGCTGCCGCAACAGCTGCTACAGGGTTCAATCCTTCCATCGTCACGGATAACCCCATGTACCATACACGGTCCTCGCCGCCGGGTGCAGAGAAGATCGACTCGTGGACCGAGATCGTTCCCGGCCGCGATGGCCAGCGGGGCTTCGTTGAAGGAGAGGTAGATACGCCCCAGGAAAAGTTCATCGAGAGCGAACCCTTGTACGATGAGCCGGATTTCATGACCAATCGAGAAAATAAGTCGCAGCCCGAACAACCATCGATTGCGCAGGAGGTGATCGCGCAACTGAGCCAGAAGAAAGAGGACGCAGCAGAGACGGCTCCCGAGGACTACTCCATGCCTGGGGGTTTCGAGCCGGAGACTTCTCGCGAGGGCCCGAAAGACGACACCCGATCCGTCGCTTCTGCCCCCATGCCCGGTGACTTCGAAGACGATTCGAGAAGAACCCATGACTTCGACGTGATGGGAGATGCCCCGGCTCCCGCTGCTGAAGAAGGCGCCACTGAAGGGAAGAAGAAGCGCCGCAAGCGTCGTTCCAAGCGGGACAGTGGCGATGACTTGGACGATTCGGTCTCGATCATCTCTTCTCCCGCGCGGATCGGTCAGGGCGAGGAGAAAGAGAAGCGTGCGGAAGAGAAGGAGAAGAAGTCTGGCGGGTTCCTGAGCAGCTTGTTTGGATCGCGAGTTTCCGAACCGGTGGAGAGCAACAAATCCTCCGACGATAGACCGGCATCCCGCGAGGTGCAGTCGGAGATTGGCCCTCGGACGTCTGATGGGCCCAGACGTCGGCGGAGAGAGGGATCGTCCAGTCGGCGCAGCAGTGGAGAGCTGGCCGAGGATAAGGAGAACTTTAACGTTGAGAGCTACAAGTCTAGCAGGCAGCGCCGGGAAGAGAAACGTCGCCAGAGACATGAAGGAATCCTGCATTCGGGGGAGGGGGCTGAGGACGAGAAGGTATAGTTTTTAGCTGTTTTTTTCGGTCTCCATTCGCCTGTAAACATCATGATGTGTGCCCTTATTCCCATATTGAACGATTGAACGAACTTTTTGATCATACATATACTGAAATCTCGCCTTTTCTCTCTTTTTCGTACAGGACCGGGAGATATCGCAAGACCAGCCGTTCCTGGAGGACAGTCGTGAATTGCCCATCGCGGTAGACGACACTATGGGAACATCGCCCCAGCCCGTACAGCAGACCGCCGCCGCCGGCCACTACTACGACAACGACGAAGAAGAAGGCCAGCGATCGCGACGCTCTTCTGTCCTGCATCTTACGGGATCGCCAACCGCTGTGCCTCTGCATTTCCGTCGCCCCCCAACCTCCCCAGGCACGCCGGCAGCCAGCTCGCCCATCTCCCCGTCCACGGGCTCTCCGACGCAGTCGCGCCATCGCAGGCCCAACTCCACTGAATTTAAGCACTCCCGCGAGATCCGGCCGCTGTGGCTCGTAGAGCGCCACGGCGTGACCGAGGCGCCCGAGGACGAGCCCCTCCCGTCCCTGCCCTCGAGCAAGACGTCCTCGGCGAACGCGTCCGTCGAAGACCTCACCACTCTCCCAGACGAGACGAGCTGGGAACGCGTCGATCTGAGCCACCACGTTCACGACAGCCGGGCACCGGCACCGGCCTCGCCGCCGCACGGCGAGCATGACTTCCTCGATTCACGGCAGGGCACCCCCACCGCCGCCGTCTTCAGTCACCAACAGCAGCCGCCGCTGAGCAGGAAAGACCAGCTCAAGTATGAATTCCACTCGCCCTCGGAGCTCCTCCAGGACCCCAGCACGTATGCCGAGCTGCCCCCGTCCCCGACTCTAGGCGCACTGCCCTCCGCAGAGGGCTCGGCTGTCGGCGTCCGCGACGACCTAGACTTGACCGATCTCCCAGCGCTGCCGTCCTCGCGCCCGTCAACCCCGGAGAATCAAATGATCCACAGCGAGGACGTCGACGAAACGACCCCGACGCAGGAGAAGACCACCCCCACCGTCAAGAGATCTGTCAGTCCCAGCGGGTGTGACATCGCCGGGGTGGCCGTTGCTGGCGCCGGCCTTGCCGCCGCTGTCGGTGCGGCCGTCGACAAGGAGGAGGATACGCCTCACGAGACAGGCCGGGATGGCCCCGCCGCAACGGAAGATAGGGACGTGCCCGAGTCACCTGCGTCTGCTGTATTTGTGGACGCGCCGTCCGGCGTTACGCCCGACGATGGAGACGAGGGTGTCTTCGCGACGCCTGTGAATCAGCCGGACCCTGAGGCGGCCCGCGCGAGCGAAACTGAGATCCCCGAGCAGGCTGTCCCTGGAGAGAGGGACCTTCCGGAAGCTACGGTGCAGGAAGACCCCGTGGAGCCTTCTACGTCGAAGAAGAAAAAGAAGAAGGACAAGAAGAAGAAGAACAAGGCTGTGGAGATGCCACCCGACGATACGAGTGCTGCGCCGGCGCCGGCTATTCCTTCCGAGGAGGTCCCCCGGCTGGAGGGAGAACAGGCAGTGGAGGAGCAGCTGCCTGCATTGGAGCCTGCCATGACGGTCGAAGAGCAGCCGTCTGTTGAACCGGTCTCTTCGTTGGAGGCTGCTGAACCGGGTGAACCTGCCAAGGATGTGGAAGAGCAGCAACCCGACGCTGAGACTGCGGACGTCGCCTCGGTCTCCTCGAAGAAGGCAAAGCGCGATAAGAAGAAGAAAAAGAAGAACAAGGGCGGGGTCGCTGAGGATGAGCCCGTCCTTCCTGCGGACGCAGCCATGGAGAAGCCAGAAGAGGGGCAGATCACTGAGGATACGCCCAAGTCTACGGATGGCTTTGTCACGCCGACAGAAGAGAGGGCGAGGTCTCCGGATGTGGAGGGCGCGCTGGCAGAAGATCTTCCAGCTGTCGGCATGTCTACTGGGCAGGCTGAGACTGAGGCCACGACCCGAGAGGTTCACGTGGATGACGGCGTGCAGGGTGAAGCTGTCGCGATGGATGAGAAGAGTTTTGATCTGTCTATGACTCCGGTTGAGACCGGCCATGTTGAGCCTACGCCTACTATGGAGCAGGAGAAGATCGAACAACCTTCTACGATCCCTGCGGAGCAGCAACCTGAGGAGACTGGAGTTGATTCTACGGAGCCCAAGGCTCTGGACGATACTCCCAAAGAAGATGAGCCTGCTTCTGCTGCGACGCAGGATGCTGAGGCCGAAGCGCCGCAGATGGACGTCGATTCTGCCACTAAAGGTGTAGAGGCCGCGCCTGAACAAGATCCTGCCGCTGAGGTACCAGCGGCCGAGCAGACCGTGCCGCAGACGCAAGATCCAGAGCTCGATGCTTCCTTATCACGCAAGAGCAGTAAAAAGAAGAAGAAGAAGGACAAGAAGAAGGCTGCCGCGGAGGCAGAGCAGATCCCTTCGGCTGAGGAGGAGTATGCCATCAAAAGCGAAGAGGGTCTCGAAGTCAGGCCTGAACAAACTCCGGAGGACAATGAAGTACTCGCCGTCCCTCAATCTGGACAGCCCGAACAGGGTTCTGAGGAGAAGGCTATTGAGGACAAGGAAGCACACGATATCCCGCAGTCTGAGCAGCCCGAGACCCTGCCTGAAGTTCCCCCAGAGACGGCCACCGTGGTCGAAGAGCCACTGCCCGCCGAAGAACTCTCCCAGAAAAAGAAGAAAAAGAAGAACCGCAAATCATCCACTTCCGCGGTGGAGCCTGAAGCCGAGCCAACGCCCGAAGCGCAGCCCGAACCTGCAGAAGACGCGGCCGTGCAGCCCCCGCACGACGGAACAAGCGGTGAGCTGCCGGCGCCCGCGAGC
This sequence comes from Aspergillus ambiguus, assembly GCF_047715705.1. Classification (NCBI taxonomy): domain Eukaryota; kingdom Fungi; phylum Ascomycota; class Eurotiomycetes; order Eurotiales; family Aspergillaceae; genus Aspergillus; species Aspergillus ambiguus. Next base: position 111,859 of record NW_027395551.1, on the reverse strand, counting down.
GACAGCCTCGATGCCCAGGCACCGCCCGAGCCAGTCACCAACGACGACCAACAGGAACCTGCAGCGGCAACGGACGTTGAAGGCACCCCTGCGACAGCGGACGAGCCGTCTAGCCAGCAGCCTGTGGAGACCGCCGAGGCCAATGATGACACACCACATGGGCCTGAGACAGCCGGTGAACCTGATGCGGGGGAAACGGCATCGACGGGCAAGAAGAACAAAAAGAAGAAGAAGAAGAGCAAGGGCGGCGGTGATTCTTCCACAGTAGATGAGAGCATGCCGTCTACTGAATCCCCTATCGAGTCTGCGGAGGTTGTCCCGGCTGAGTCTGAACCCCAGGCTGTACTACAAGGTGAACCTCAGGCTGAGTCTGCAGCTGAACGTGAGGTTGAGTTTGCGCCTGCTGCGCAGGAGGCGAATATGGAGCCTAAACCGGAGCCGGAGCAGGAGCCGGAGCAAGAGGAGAAGCCGGCTGAGAGCGAACCGCCCACAGAGATGGCGGAACCACCAGCCGAAACTGTCCCGATGACTGCCGCCCAGAAGAAGAAGGCAAAGAAAGAAAAGAAGAAGCAGCGGCAGTCGGCTTTACTGCAGATGTCTGCAGAGGAAGTGGCCGAACCGACTCCCGCCGAGGCGGACGCAGCACTCGTCGCTGCTGCTGACGTCGAGGCGGAGGAACCCGCTGCTGCCTCGGAGCCTCCGACAGAACAGCCAATTGTCGAAGCTGCTCCCGAGCCATCGGAGAAGGAAGTGGCTGAAGCGATTGACGTACCAGAACAATCGGTTTCCAAGGATGTGGCTGAGGGACCAATTGATGAGGCTGCCAATGAACCCATCCAGAGGGAAGTAGTTTCTGGGACAGAAGGACAAGAAGACTCCGTATCCAAGGATATGACGGAGGAACCAGTGGGCGAAGAGCCAGCTCCGGCGCAGAGGGAGGAGAAGGAACAGGAAACGACCCCTGTCATTGGAGAAGAGACTGAAGTGAAAGACGAGCCTGTGACCGCTGAGCTGAAGGAAGAACCTTCGGAACCAGCGGTTGATGAGCCGAGTAAAGAGGAGCGAATGGACGAGTCAAACGGGCAAGTCTCTGAACCAGTTCAAGAAGAGGCACACGAGAACGTCCCAGAGCAGAAGGCCGAAGAGCCAAGGACAGAAGCGGACGCAGCTCCCACCGAAGAAATGCAACCCACTCCAAAGTCAAAGAAGGACAAGAAGAAAAAGAAGAAGCGCCAGTCTCTTGCCCTTGAGGAGCAGCCCGCGGTAGAGACGGTTGCTGCGGCTCCAGAGGCTTCTGTGGAACCGGTTGAAGAGCCTGCACCTAAGGAAGAAGCTGCTCCCGCTGACTCCGGAGAGAAGCCTGAAGAGCCCGCTCCTGAGACTGATTCACCAGAACTTGTTAAAGATCCTGAGGTGCAGGCTGAAGGACCCTCCGCTGAATCTACCTCGCAGGACGCACCAGGTACAGTGGAGCTCGAAGAGCAGCCAGAAGCTGTGGAAGAGCCTCAGCCGCCCATGTCCAAGAAGCAGGCAAAAAAGGAGAAGAAAAAGAAGCGCAAGTCGGTCTCATTTGCCACGGAGGAGCCGGAGATTCAACCTGTGGAGCCTGGCGAGCCGGCTGTCGAGGCTAGCGATATTACCCAAGAGACCACAGAGCCGGCTGCTGAAGATGCGCCTGTTGATAAGACTAAGGAAGGTACCAACACTTCTGACGTTGAGGCTTCCGAAATGCCCGAGCCTGTTCCTGCCGAGAAGTCCGAGGAGGCCTCCCCTGTTGTGGCAGAGCATGAAGAACCCAAGGCGCCAACCGATGCTGAAGAAGAAGCGCCATCTTCCCAGGACACTGCAATGGAAGAGTCTACATCTATCAACAGGGAGGCTCCCGAACAAGTCCAATCTGAAGTGAAAGAATCAGAGGATGCTCCGGCTGGGGAGTCGAAGGAAGAAAGTGTCGCGGAACCCCAGCAAGCAGAGGATGTCCCGGCGGGTGACTCGAAGGGAGAAAGCATTGCAGTACCCCAGCAAGCAGATCTACACCCAGAGGCGCATACCACTCAGGAAGACACTGTGACAGCTTCTCCAGAGACAGGCGACAAGGTCGAAACAGAGCCCTCGTCAGAGCCAGCAGCTGCCGAACCGGAGACGCCGGTGGATACCGAACCCGAAGCCACGGCACCGAAGTCGAAAAAGGACAAGAAAAAGAAGAAGAAACAGAAGTCTGTCGAGTTAACCGAGGAAGCCGCTCCCACACCAGACCAGCAAGCCGATGAGCCTCAACCGGTGGCCGAACCTGCGAAGGAGGTCGAGACGCCCACTACCGAGACAAAGCTGTCTGGGGTAGAGTCCGAGAGCCCTGGCGAGTCTACTCTTCCCCAAGAGGAGCCTCAACCTGAGACATCAGAAGAGACGCCAAAGGAGCCTGTGGCTGCCAATGAGCCCAAAGAACAGGCCGAGACTCGGGAGGAAAACCTAGCCATTCCTGAGGCTGAACCGGCAGTGGCACATGAAGAGCCCCAGCAAGATGCACCAGAAGAGCAGACACAGATGGAAACCCCACAAGAAGACGCAATGGCGACAATGTCGGCCAAAGAAAGAAGAAAAGCCAAGAAAAAGGAGAAGAAGCGCCAATCCAAGAACCTCGACGCTGAGACGACCGAGCCCACTCCGATCGAAGACCTACCTCAAGCCGAGATGGCCAACGATACGACACGCGACATCCCCGTCGAAGACGCGAAGCCCGCCGACGAACACCCCTCGCTTGAGACGGCAATCGCCCCTGCTGAAGATCACGGTAAAGACAATCAGTCCCACGGCACCGAGATGCACGCCGACACCGATAAAGATATGATTTGGACTGATGAGATGGTGTCTTCGCAGGTAGAGCAACAGCAGCAATCACCGCCACCGACCTCATCCGAGTCTCCTCCCCCACCCGCGCCTGAGGCTGAGGTTGGGGGTGCTACTCCCGAGGAAACGAAGTCCGCTGATGAGAATATCATCGAGTCGGGAGTAGCTGATGAGGTAGTTGCGCGCGGTCTACCCGCTGAAGGTAGTGAGGAGTTAGTCGATGATGCGGCGAGGGAGGTGCTGGTGCATGACGAAGAGGTTGTGGTGCGGGGGAATCAAGAGGGTGATATGTCTGCGGAACAGCAAGATGAGCATATCCAGAGGAAGGAAGAAGCTGAAGATGTGCCATCTGTTGATACAGCAGGATCGACCTCCGCCGCCCCTGAGGAAGTCGTCGCTCAGACGGAGACAGCTGAAGAGCAGCCGAAGGCAGAGAAGGCTATGTTACCAGAGGTTGAGACGCCAGAGCCTGTGACGTTGTCCAAGAAGCTGAGCAAGAAAGAAAAGAAGAAACAGCGCCAAGTGCAGAAGGCCCAGGCTTTTATGCAAGAACCCACTGAAGAGGCCGGCCAACAAGAAGCCGATATTGAGCTCGAGCAGCCTGTTCAGGAGAAATTTGAGGCGCCGGAGCAGGAGGTTCCTGAGACTAAAGAAGTTCAACTACCCACTTCCTCTGAAGAAGCTCAAGTGGCCATTGAAGGCGATGGGGAAGGACCAGAATCGACTGTTCCTGGAGAGGCGCAATCAGAGGACGCTGCGCATGTGACAGAAGCCAAAGCTCATGTGGGAGAACGACAAGAGGATTCTACACGCGAAGAGCCTTCAAAGGAGGACGGCACAGAGGTTCAAGCAGAGGAGCTTTGGCCGGTAGCTACGAAGAAAAAGAAGGCCAAAAAGAATAAGAAGGCTTCGGCTCTCCACGAGGACGTCGAGCTAGAGAATATACGGGATGTTGAGCCAGCAATTGAAAGCGGCAATGTTGAAAAGGAAACCGTTTCTACAATGGAGGTAGCTCCAGAGCCAGTGACTGAGGAGAAAGAGCTACCAAAAGAGGATGTCGATATGACCAAGGAGACTCCTGAAAACAAGCCTGAGGAGACAGAGTCAATGGCCGAAGAGAATCAGTTGCTAAAGGGGGATGTGGATATGCCCGTGGAGTCTCCAGCAGACAAAAATGAAGAACCCCCGAAAGAAGTGATGGAGGAGCCGGCTCTCAGCCGCAAAGAATCCAAGAAGAAAAAGAAGAAGGCCAAAAAACAGGCTAAAGAGCAAGGGTTCCTTGAGGCTGTACCCATTGTCTCTACCGAACCAGCTTCTGCAGAGCCCGAGACTAAGACACTGGAAGATTCGGGACATCACGCTGGAGGGCTGACTGAGGAAGTCGAAAAGCAACCTGTGGAGAGTTCAGAGAAGGCCATTGAGGAGACGGAGCCAACCGTGTCTCTGGATGCTCCGATTGAAGAAAAGGAGACTGCAGAGCCTGCTGGACAGAATGTGCAGCAAGAACCGTTAACCAGTGGCGATGAGGCTAGGTTGGAAGTGGAGGCCCCTGGTAAGGCTGGAGACTTCCCTGAAAGCTCTTCAACCAACCCCGAGATGGAAGTTCCGGTAGCCCGGAAGTTATCCAAGAAGGAGAAAAGGAAGGCCAAGCAGCAGGCTAAGTTAGAAGCCTCCGAGCCAGATGTGGAAAAGAAGCTTTTGGAGGACCAACCACATCAGGAGCCAGAGGCTATTCCGATCGAGGAAAGTTTGACTGAGGACCCTTTACTTTCACGAAAGATGTCTAAGAAGGAGAAGAAGAAGCGCAAGGAAAAGAGCGCAGACGGAAGCCAGGTTGAGGTGCCTGTGGATACCACGGGGGCACGCGAGGAAGAAACTTGGCCTACGATAGACTGGGAGAAGGGCCAAGCTGAACCCGTGGAGAAGACGCCTCAATCATCTCCTGAGGCTCACCATGTCACACCGTTTGAGCCTGCGATTGCTGAGTTCGACGAGTCAGCCATTCCCGAGGGAGTAGCCCAGCAGATTGATGAGCCGGCTGCGAACACGACGCAAGACAACAACAATCCCCAGGCCGAAGGAGAGCAAATCATCGATGTTAGTGTCCCTGAGTCAACTAAAGAGGCACACGTTGAGGTGAAGGAAATCCCCGATGAAACTGCACCGGAACTTAATACGAAGTCTGTCCCGGAAAAACGACGAACGGAGGAGGCTGAAGTGCTCCCTCACAAGCAAAGCAAAGTCGCGAACGTTTTTCCGCATCTAGAACGGGGGTTGTTCAAACGTCCTACGTCAACCGAGTCCTTGCGTCCGGTAAAAGATGGGGCTGAGGATGAGGCCAGGCACGAAGCCAACCGTGATTTCCTGGCCTCGGAGGCGCCCATCCCAACTGCAACTGACGACCGGCCCAGTGGGTATATCCCAAGCCCGTCGTCAGCGCAGGACTACAGTCAGGCACAGCAGTCTACAGCGGAACATCTAGAGTCTACGATGCCCAGAAGTCCAGAGGCGTCCCGGTCTATAGGTAGCGAGACGCCATACGCTCCTTTACATGCGCCTATCCCTATCAGTGAATCGATATCTGCCCTGGTTTCCACTGTGCCCGCCGATGAACCCCGAGAAGCGAGCCCTGATTCCTGCGAGCTTCGCCGCAGTCCGTCTATACACGGACGGCACAACCACCCCCCTCGGGCCTGGTCACTGGACGAAGAGACTCCGGTTCCCCCGGCCAAGACACCGCCCCCCCTTGGGCCATCCACAATGGAAGGTTCTCCCCCTCGAACGCCATTGCATACGATTGCGGAAGACGAGCCGCATGAACGGGTGGAGACAACCAAGGGCTCGCGAACCATGGAAGAAGCCCACGGGACGCCCCGTCTGGAGATGAAGCCTGAACATGTCCTCCCCAGACCGCAGACTCCCGTCCGTAAATTCACCGACAATGCATTGGACCGTCAGCGATGGCCCACACCCGAACCCGACGATGGGGGAAGCGGAGAGGCCAAGGTGAAGAAACGAGGGCTTCATCGAGGGCTTTTCGGATCCGCCGAGGTCCTAAAAACCCCCGAGCAGGACATGCCGATCCTCCGACCCAGCAGTGTGGGCAGCATCGCCAGCAGCGGCGGTGGAGGAGGAGTGCGATCGCTGCGACGCACGAACCGCAGCACAAGCGGCGATCTACGGGCGGCCAGTCAAATGCAAGAAGACGAGGCGGCTGGCGGGGGGGTCGGGTCAGCCCAGCCACCCGCCCCGTCGCCCCCTCAACCGACCGACTTGAGCATCGAGCACATTCCTTCTTCCTCTTCCTATGATCCGCTCACCGACAAGGGCAAACGGCCCCTTCGCAGTATGACCGATGTATACGTAAGTCTTTTTCTTATTTTTCTGCTTCCTAACTTCCTTGTACTAACTATCCTAGGAGGGTTGGGGCGAAACGCCCAGCTCGCCTCGGTCGCCCAGCCGACCGCCCAGTATCCGTCATCGCCGAAGTATGCAACATCTTCAAGAGCTGGAATCCCGTCTCGACCAGCTCATCTCCGAAAATCGTCTCTTACTGGCGGCCCGGGATGCTGCCGAGGATAAGCTCCGCAGTGCCAGCGTCGCCCGCCGGAAAAGTGACCATGCCCTCAACACTCGCGATGCCGACTTGCGTGATCGGGTGTCCGAGGTGGAGCAGCTGAGGAACTCAGTGGACTGGCTCCAGAAGGAAGTGTCCCGCTTGACAGAGGAAAATGAGGGACTCTCAACCACCAATTCCAACCTCACCGCCGCTCATGTCGCCGAGCTCCAGGCCCTGCGCGAGTCATCCTCCCGTGAGGTTGAAGTCTTGCGGTATGAGAACCAGCAGTTGTCGACCGACCTCCACGAGAAGATCCGACAGCAGATTGATGCCGCGTTGACCCAGAAAAACACCGAGCTGCGTCGGCTGCGGGAGGAGCTTGAGAGTGCGCGCGATAAGGTCAAAGAGCTCCAGCAGCAAATCGCCGCCTCCATGCATGAGAATGTCATTGTCTTCCGCGATGAGGACTACTTCGATGCCGCCTGTCAGAAACTGTGCGGCCACGTCCAGCAATGGGTGTTGCGCTTCTCCAAGCATTCGGACCATCATCGCTGCCGCAAGCTCATCGACCTGCAAGACGAAAAAATCGCGGATCGCTTTGACAATGCCATCCTGGATGGATCAGATGCCGACGTCTACCTTGCCGACCGGGTGCGGCGACGTGATGTGTTCATGTCGGTCGTGATGACCATGGTGTGGGAGTTCATCTTCACCCGGTACCTGTTCGGTATGGACCGGGAACAGCGACAAAAATTGAAATCCCTAGAGAAACAGCTCACCGAGGTGGGCCCGCGGACGGCCATCCATCGCTGGCGAGCAACCACTCTCACCCTCCTGGCGAAGCGACCAACCTTTGCCCGCCAACGGGAGAGCGACACGGAAGCGGTCGCCTTGGAGATCTTCGACACGCTGTCTCGAATCTTGCCTCCACCAAGCCACGTGGAAGCGCAACTATTGGAGTCGCTGCGCAAAGTACTCCGGGTCGCGGTCAGCCTCTCGATCGAGATGCGCACGCAGCTCGCCGAATACATTATGCTGCCGCCCCTGCAGCCCGAGTACGATACAAATGGGGACCTCGCCCGCCAGGTGTACTTCAATGCCTCACTGATGAATGAGCGCAGTGGGGAGACAACTTCCAACGAGCAGCTGGAGTCCCAGCAGGCTGTGGTCCGCGTCGTCCTCTTCCCGCTAGTGGTGAAGAAGGGCAACGACTCCGGCGAAGGCGAAGACGAAGTGGTGGTCTGTCCGGCGCAAGTCCTGATTGCCCGGCCCGGCAAGGACAAGAAGATGGACCGGATTCTGAGTAGCGATCGCATGTCCCTTGATGCGACCAAGTCGGTCCACAGTATTGCCCCGTCATCCACCATGGACATGAGCAACGTGATCTGAGGCGTCACACTCGATCATGGGGCCTTCTGTGGTTGTTCTGGAATGGGACGGCGTCAACTGGGGACCTTTGGGCGGCTTTTGTTCTTCTTAATGTTTTCTATTTCTTAATTTCTTGATGATGACCATGATGATGCCAACATCTTAGAGCTGATGATGTTACGGCCCTTTCTATTCTAGTGTTTGTCCACCCACCGCATATGGGAGTGGTTGCATGTACATGAGCTATGAAGTGTTTTTAAAATAGTATCGAATGTATTGATAGGATTCCGACCTTTTTCCTTCAGCCTTTGGGTACTGCGTACACGTTGACTGTCGATCGCTGCGGTGGTATGCGCCAAGGTATGTAGCGTCAGTATGATGCAATTGCATCGGATCCGATCTACTTCAGAGTGCTAGATAGACACGGTCGTATGTAGACATCAAAACCGTCTATTATTTTAATACATCCGCACAGGTGGAGAGAAGCATCCCTAGGTAAAGTGTAAGCCCTCAGAATACGCCTGCGTATACTTCCAGAGCGGTGAGTGCTGACCTCATCGCCGGCAATTCCCCTCTCGATGATCCGTTCCGCCTGCCAACTTCCTCCTCTCTCCCATCCAACTTTTTCCCTCCCCCTCCACCACCACGCCAGTTGGTCTTCCTTGCAGCGCTGATTCCCTATCCAATCGTCGCCATTGATCCATCTGCCTGCCGATGCACTCGCGCCTCTGTCTTACGCCCCGATTGTACCTTATGTGCTCCCCTTGCATCTCGCCACCCGCGTCATTCGGAGGTTTCATCGTCCCCCGCCTGGCGTCTCCATGAATGGTCGATGACAATGTTGAATTGGGTTTCGTTGAAACTGTCGCGACTGGAGTAATATCTGGGAGGGATATATTGGATTCTTGAGTGCCTACGGGCGGAGTATTATCGTGCCAGCAAGCCGAGCTGCCTGGAACAAGGCGTCCTTCCAACACACACTTCCTCGTCGCCAATCATTCCGGAAACAAACCGGTCCGTGACGATGCCTGGCTCTCCGTCAAACTTACATCAAAAGCCTGCCAATCCCAGTCCGGCTTCCCCACAGCAAGGTCGGTCCACCGACCCTCGGCCGGGCAGGGCTCCAGCATCGGACGCGCCGCAGGGCTCCGGTAAGCAGACCTCGAAGAAGTCGGCGAAACGGAGGAAAAATCGCCAGCGGAAACGTCGCGATCGCCGGCCTTCTTTCCTCAGTGCAGAGGATCCCGACTCGGGGGCTCCTCGCCCGTCGGTGGCTGAACCGGGGGATATGATGGCCGCCGATCAGACCAAGTCACAATCTGCCCTGCCATTCTACAAGCTGGGAAGGGATCTAAGCAGCACTAGTCTGGAGAGCGAAGCATTGTTGGATCATAGGTACGTCGTAATCGTCTCACATCCGGGCCGCCAGAGTGTACAGGACTGACGCGTTCGCTTTCTCTATATAGGCACCAACCTATGATGCCTCGCCGCGAGAGTCGATTGTCTCAGTCATTTCGACCTGGGTCTCTGTCGACTCCCACGTATATGGGCTCTCGAAACCCTCCGTCGGCCACGAGAACACTCCATGAGGAGGACCATAGCGACGTCTTGGAAGAAGTGAACGATCGTACACCACTGGTGCGGCCTACTTCGAGCCACAAACCTCCTTTTGCCCGTTACGGGACCGATTCCAAGTCGAGTCCTTTCTCGTTTCGCCGGCGGCGCTCGTCAGGACGATCCAGCTCTCCCCGTTCCCCGCGAGGAATCTCCAGCCCAGCTTTCCCTGAACCGGACCGCGATTATGATATCAACAACCCTCCCTCTATGCCTGGCACCCCGAAGCTGGGTGCGGACATGGGGTATGACGATGCCGTCGTGACAGGAGCGGACTTCGACTTCTCCATTGCCAAGTCGATCGACAATCGGATGGAGTCTCTCTCCCGCTCAAACGACATGGTCATTGACATGGAGGGTGGACCCAAGCGGTTCCAGAAATCCCCCCCTTCATCCCCTGCCTCTCCCGGACCGACACCGGAGCTCCGTCGACGCCGCACGTTGCCGGCGGAGGAAGACGTATGTTTCCCGACAGAGGAAGCCTCCGTGCTGGCCGAAGAGGAGGCGCGGGTTGCGCGGGCGGGCGAACGACGTCGTCGCCGGCGTCGTGAATGGCCGGACCTGTCGGTTTTGGAAGAATGGAGCCGTGAGGAGAAGGAGGATCGAACGGGCGATCTGCGGGCGAAGAAAATCAGCGAGCCCGTCCTCATTGAGGGTCGCCTGCGTCCGCAGTACCGTCTGTGGAGACGCGAGGAAGACGAGGTGCCTTATCGGTTCACCTACTTCAACGAAGAGTTCCAGAGCACGATCCACGCGCAGACCATCTCTGAACTGGTCCAGCCAGGAGGCAGCTTCCGCGAGCTCTTCATCCCGGATCCGCCCGAGTTAGACATGTCCTCCGATGAAGATGACGAGGCGGAGTCGAACGATCGTCTCGCCGATAGTACAGCAGAGATCAAGTCGAACGGCAACCACGTCGCAGCCGATCCTGGGACGAAAGGCCCGTCGTCTGATCGGCAACAACCACGCGCCTCGATCATCAGCGAAGCTGTATCCGAAGCGCGTACCTCCGTTGACGCCTCTCCTCATCCGCCGGCGCCTCCCCCGAGGACCAAGCGGTACGGACCCCGCCCAACCTTCTGGCTGGACGTCTTGAGCCCTACGGACGCGGAGATGCGAGTCATCGCCAAGGCGTTCGGGATCCATGCCCTCACAGCGGAGGACATCATGATGCAGGAGGCGCGAGAAAAGGTGGAGTTATTCCGGAACTACTACTTCGTCAACTACCGCACATTCGAGCAGGACCCCAGCAGTGAGAATTACCTGCAGCCGGTGAACATGTACGTAGTGGTGTTCCGGGACGGGGTGTTGTCGTTCCATTTCTCGCCGACGCCACATCCCGCCAACGTGCGCCGTCGCATCCGGCAGTTGATGGATTACCTGATCTTGAGCGCGGACTGGATTTCGTACGCGCTGATTGACGACATCACGGACGTGTTCGGGCCGCTGATCCAGTCGATCGAGGATGAGGTCGACGAGATCGACGAGATGATCATGCGGCTGCACTCGCCTGAGAGCGATGGGAAGGAGGAGAGCGGCGACGAGGCGCAGTCGTCGCTGGCGCCTGGGGAGATGCTCCGTCGAGTCGGTGTGTGTCGGAAGAAGGTGATGGGCATGTACCGACTGCTGAGCAACAAGGCGGATGTGGTGAAAGGGTTTGCGAAACGATGCAACGAGCAGTGGGAAGTGGCGCCCAAGTCAGAGATCGGTCTCTACCTGGGTGACATCCAGGATCATATTATGACGATGACCAGCAGTCTAACTTACTATGAGACGTATGGCCATATCTTTCTCCTTTGCGGGTTGAAGACCGTTCCTTGCTAACTATGGTCTTATAGGCTGCTGTCGCGGGCGCACAGCAACTACCTGGCGCAGATCAACATCCTGATGAACGAACGCCAGGAGCAGACGGCCGACGTCCTCGGGAAACTGACGGTGCTGGGAACGATTGTGGTCCCACTGAACATCATCTGCGGCATGTGGGGGATGAACGTAAAGGTCCCTGGACAGGATGTGGACAATCTACATTGGTTCTGGTCGAGTATGATTCCTTTTTCTATCGGTTGCAGACTATATGCTAACATGGGATGTAGTTACGGGGGGATTGGTCCTGTTTGCTTTTGCGTCGTTTGTGATTGCGAAACGGGTGTACAAGATTGTCTAGACCTGGTCTGATTAAGTCACTGTATTGATTGTGTTGATAGATGGGAGGTTGTCTGTATATAAGGTACATCTAAGGTATTGCTCGGTGTTGGGGCAGTCGAGGATTTCCCGATTGGGCCGTATACTTGGAGTTCGCCTCGTCTATCTGTATCTGAACATTCCTGGACATCTCTTGTCTCTTCTGGGACGGATTGTATCATCGTTGCACATCTGTTCAACCCAAAAAGTCATCCTCCTGAACAATAAAAAAAAAATAAAAATAAAAATAAAAACATGGGATGGCATCTGGATGACCTCATCATGACTTTATGGGGTGGGATGTAAGGAGATGACGATGGGTACTGAACGCCTCCGTGTCACTCCTGTAATATTACACGTATTTGTGTATCGCCAATACCCGCGGTCCGACTTCTTCCTCCCTCGTCGAATTTCATCTTCGTCTTCTCTCCACAACAACATCCTCTCCCTCTTCATCTTCATCTTCCCATCAACCACCGGTCTTCTACTCTCCTGTTGCCTTTGCATTCAATCGCGGTGGCTGTCTCCTCTCCACCCCATCGACAACATCTTCACCCCGGCAACCGCCCACATCGTCTCCCCCACTAGTCCTCGTCGCCTCTTGACGTGGGTGGCTGTTATTGGACCTGGCTGCTCTTCCACCACGCCTGGATTTCCTTGCGCCTGACACTTGAGTTGCCTTCCGGACGCTACGAATCAACAGAAAACGGCTGGGCCCCGAGGCCTCCCCCTCCTCTTCCCGCACGCTTGGATCGGCAGGCTTTCCGCCATACAGGGTTGAATCCGCTGGCGTTCTAGACGTTCCATCTCACCGTCTTCTGATCAAGATATGTACCTTGTGCCATCTGTCTCCGTGACTTTCGTCGGCCTGGGTTATTATTCGATTCTCTCCTGAATATCTTGCGAACAATTCATCCGGTCCGCTCTGTCGCTATTTCCCACCGTCGTCCCGTTCGACCAAGTTCGTCTCTCTTCACCGATTCTGATCTTCCGCACTTCTTCACGTTCATCAGCATGTGGTCATCGCCTATTCGTGCTTCGACTGCCAGACCCGTGTAACGTGTGTTTTTTTATATACTTTTTCTTTTTTTTTTTTCCCCCTTCAACCCTTGTGCGACAACCGTTCCGGCTGGTTCTCTATCTGGATCCGCCCTTTCATCCTATCCCCTTTCGAGACTGGAATCTCCTGACCTTCGCCATAATACTTTTTTTTTCCCTACATTCTCCTTGTGGTCACCGCTTACAACGGCTCCCCCTTTTCATTCCTCGGTTCCCGTATTATTCGTCGTTGTCCTCTTCATTCTAGCTTCCCGGTTCCCTCTCGGATCTCCTAACTCCTCACGGTCTTGTCAGGCCGCGCTGACTCGACAAAGACCATGGCTGCGGAATCCGGGAGGTCGCCCTACACCAATGGGACCTCCGGTGGATCCAGAGGAGCCCAAGATGATGCTGCCTTACCTGCATCCCGGCGATCACCCACCGGAGGTGACATGAGCGAACTGCCACGTTCGACCATTAATCCGCAGACCCAGGCCGCCATCACCTCACAAATGCCAAAGCTGACTCCCTCCGTTCCTGGCGCCTCCGTTCCCACGTCGACGACAAACTCGGCTATATCCTCCCGTGAATCCTCTCCCGTCCGCTCCCCCCAACGTTTGCGCCACTCCACTTCCCAGTCCCGCGTCTCGTCTCGCCCGCGCAAAGCCAGTCTCGATAGCAGTCCGAATCGGTCCACAAATAACCAATCTTCCGGTTCGGGTCCTCTGTCCCAGACCACCAAACCTCCCGTCATCAACCTCCCTCCGTCCAATGTCGAAATACCCACCGATGTCCCTAGCCCAGAAAAGCCCAATATGCCTCTATGGCCTACATCTCGACGGCCGGAACAGGAGCCAAACCTCGCGAATACATCCAGCAAACGAGCCTCACCGCTCCCAGACGAACCCCCTTCTAAGACAGATCGGACGGCACCCCGCGCCGTAAACCGACCCAATGGGCCCGTCTCTCCTTTGGAGACTGTCCAGGAGATGGCCAGTGACCAGTCTACGCCGTCAACCGATACTGTCCTCCATCAGCCCTTGACGGAAGAACCTCGCCTGCAAAAGATCGACGAAGACCCGATTGTCAAGACGCCCAAGCAGACGCCGGACAGTGGGAGTGATAGCGGAGGGAACAAGAGCTCGGCGGAACAGATGGAAGAAAACCATCGGCGTTCCTCAGCGTCCCGCAAAGACTCGGACACGTTGATGCCCAAGCGGTCGTCAACGTCATTGGGCGGAGGTCGTGGAAAACCCGCCGACGGGTCCGTTCGAAACATGATCGTTGAGACTGAAACGGTCAGCTCCATCCCCCAGGTGTCTCTGGGGGTGGCAACGGGCGATCGAAACAATTCCGGTCGTGTCGACTCCGGCACTCTACGAATGAAGCCCAGTACGGAAACCATCCGCCCTAAGAAAGAGAAGCGACGTGCCCGCAAACCCGCCGCCCTGTCGAGCGGCGCCGCATCGTCCAAAGCAGATATCTTCGAGGCTAAAGTGGCGAGCGCTGTTGACGAAGCAGACGTATCTGATTCCGATGAGACGTTTGTGTACGAATCGAACCCTCCAGATCCGTATCCGGTTCGGCAGAATCGATACCATTCCCGCACGCCGAGTGCCACCTCTATGGCGAGCCAGGTCGACCAACTCGGTGGTCGCGCGCGTGGCGGAATGCGGGATGGGAATCACAGCGTTACCGGCAAACGCAGCATGAAGTTCACCAACAATACATACACGAGCAGTGTGGACGGGGATGCTGGTGATGAGAGTGCCCGCAGTCACTCCCGCGTCGACGGAAATGGCTCACATACCCCTCGCCATTATCACATTGGACGATATGGCCGCAACAATAACATGTACCCATCTCTGTTCGACGGGGACTCCCCATTCCCTCAGTCCCAGCCTCATAAGTCCCCCCGGCATTTTATTGGCAGTGGATTCCGACAGTCGCGGCACCCTGGATCTCGAACTGCCCCTAACTACCGTACCATCAACAGTGCCAAAAAGGCTGGTGATATGTACGGCTACGATTTTGACGCTGAAGGCGCTGATGATGAACGCACCCCGCTGGTCGGGTCCCCGCGCATGACACGAAGCCGTCACGGCAACCGTCGCCCGAACAGCGCCAGCCTGCGCCAGATGGAGTATATGCAACAACGGCAACAGGGCTACTTTTCCCGGTATGGCGCTTGCGTGGTGATTGCTATACTAGCCCTGTTGGTCGTGGGAGGGGCCGCCTCGTTCATTGTGGCCATCACCAAGAGCCTCGTCGACGTGCAGATCCTCGAAATTCAGAACATTCTTGCGTCTGAACAGGAGATCATGTTGGATCTCAGCGTACAGGCCGTCAACCCGAACCTTTTCCCAGTGGCGATTGACGACATGGACATGAATATCTTTGCCAAGAGCCGATATGTCGGCACGGACCAATTCTGGCGAGATCATGGGTCTGATATGAGCGCCTTCCCCCGGGTGGAGGACCGGCGGAAACGGGCTGAACGAGCGCGCGTCGTTCGCTGCAACGGTAACTCGGAATGTCTGGCGCAGGCGTCAACCCAGTCCGTCCATATCCGCGATGGCGTGGATCACGGCACCGATCCTATGGATCCAGACCCGACAGGCGATCCGCAGACAATGCTGCTAGGCCGAGTGTTCCATTTTGACTCCCCCCTCACTTTCGATCCGTCACCGTGGAATCACCATCCGGCCAACTCCAAGGGCCAGATCCGGTTGGCTCGGCCGGGAAATAAGACCGAGGAAGGCGGTACCGAACGATGGGAGCGTGTGATGCAGCATCCATTCGACCTAATCGTACGTGGTGTGGTGAAGTATCAGCTGCCTTTAAGCTCGCGTTTCCACTCAGCCTCGGTCAGTTCTAGCATCAAAGTGATACCCAACGATGACGGCGATCCCAACCCAGCCCCGGGCAAGAATGACACCGTGGGGATCACCGGGACGAAACTGTACCGTCCATCATTACCGCCTCGTCGGTCGTATGAGCCTTCGACGCTCGACTCTGTCCGTGAAGTCCTTGGACGCACGGCTCGATTTTTTGCCGCTTGATCTTGAGCCTGGTGTTTTTCCCTCTTGGGTTCACCTAAATAGACTTGTTCCTTTTTGTATATCATAATCTAGTTCCTTATTCTCTGTCTATATTTGTTTTCCAATCCCCTTTTGCGTTCTTTTCCCGACGAGGATCTAGCAGTTCTTGTCCTCTTGGCACGGTCATTCGCTCCGGTGTTTCCTTTGTTGACCAACGACGTGACGAACAAAAGAATTTATTGTGATTCTTATGATACGACAACGTTCCCGATAGGGGACGGATCCATCGACATGGAGAGATTGCTTGATGTATGGATATGTCCATGGCTTGCATTAGTACGGCGCTTTTCGTTTTCGTCTTTTATTTTGGAGGGACTGGAATCTGGACTTGTACGCCTTTCTTTCTTTGTGTTAGGGATTGCTTGGTTGAAGCCTCAGCATAATACCATTCCGTTTCCTGTCATTTCGGTACTGGGCTTGGACTGGATTACTTATGACTGACTGTATATATAGCTAGGTAATGTGCTTGGGAGACCGACACTTGCTCTGACGTTATCTTTTACTCCGTACGTTCTTCAGTGTAAAACTGGATAACTACTACCCACAAGGCTACCGCCAGAGATCTGCAGGAGATCCTGTTGGAATATATTCATGGGGATACCATTCTACCACTAGATCAAAAGGCCTGGGCTTAGTTGATAGGGCAATGGCCGGACCTTTTATACCCACAATGTCTAGGATTTGGGAAGTTGGTAGAGAGGAATATATTAACGCGTACGGCGTGGATACTATGGGGTGTAGAAACCTTGGGAGCCGTTCGAATCAGATATAAGTGGTACCATTCATATAAAGCACTCCCAAAGATACCTAGAATGTAGAACAGGTGACTTCGTTATTCTCAAAGCCAGGTGCTCTTGAGATCAAAATATTCAGGCCTGATTTCTTTCCATCCTAATATACATGTCTTTAGCCTGTTGAAATAAGCACATACGACCATAGGGTGTGAAGAACAGGGCTTCGCGTTCGCTCAGCCGTGCTTAAGCTACACTAGAGTCGCATGGTAAATTCTCAATCCAATTTTGCTCTAAAACCAAGGTGTGGGCTAGGTGTGGGTAATAGGGCTACGATCTCTATAGCACCTCGCACTAGGGATATAGTATTGACATTACTATTGCGATAAATATCCGAAAAGGAGAAATCTTCACACCAGGGGTACTTCGATTGTATAGGCTAGTGAAATATAATATTTAGATTGAAATAATTCAATATATATAAATGGATACCTCTATTGTGGAATAGTATTTACTTGATCACCCTAAACCTGACTACGTCTCCTCTCTAATTGTCACTATATAGCATCTTACTTTTAATCTAAACTAGAGCTAGAATAGTTTGATTAAGCGTTAAGTAGTTATAAATCCTACATTCTTAAAAAGTTAGCGCTATTAAGCCGATCAGAGGGTATGAGTTGCATGAATAATAGCACATCTCTGTTTACCCGATAACCCTATTAATGACTGCTCCAATATTGTGTTAACTGAGAAAATTCTGATCAGGCCATATTCTAATGGGATAGGCCATTCAGCAGCCTTGACATAGCTGCTCTTCACGTAGTAAATCTAAGGGGTCAAATGCAATAAACACAGGGTTGGGACTGAAAGGATGTGCGGGTGAACCTATGTTTACCCTAATGTGCACACCTTAACTTGCTTTCTATCAAAATATTCGGTGTGGCTGAGCAGACCTGAGCACGCTCCGAGTAGCCGGGGCAGATCAATAAATAGGGGTTGAGTGGAGGGCTGAGTAGTCTGAATGAGGCACCTTTGTTTTCTAGGTATGCTAGGTAGTGGAATTTGGCGTATGATGCCATGATAATAATGTATGGCCGGGTTGAGTTGAATTGTAAATTGTGAGGAGTTCCAGCTGAGGTAGTAGATTTTGCAGTCTATATACATATATTCAAGGCGTAAAGTAACACAAGGTCAGATTTCGGCTAGCAATTGGAAACAGACAAAAGAGAAATCTAGGGCGGCATAAACGGTAGTAGGAATAGGTTCTTTTTTTGTCGAAGTGGTAAAACTGATCTTGTTCGATGTCTTGGGTTGTTGGACTTCGCATATTTATCGATTAAAGCTTCCACCCAGTTAAACACCAACCAGCCATGTGACAAACGTGTAGAACAGATAAAGGTGTGATAAAGTGTGATAGGTGGTACATGTCAAGAAATTATGATATGCGGGCAGGTGTTCTCGCTTCAAGTTCCCAAGCTTTTCAACTCCCTTTGGCTGAAGCAAGATGTCCCTTAAATCTGTGCCGTACGAAAGAATGTAGATTTATCTACTACAGAGATAGAAGAGTCTAAAATGGAAAATTAAAGGCAGTAAAACGGCCTAGTGGCATCTTGAATTCTTGTGAAGGGGCCATGTTGGACCGCCGTATGATGTGATCAAACAACATAAGGATAATTTCACTGTGCCCTTAGATGTGCATATTTCTACCAGCCAGGGAACCCTAAAATAGCTTATTTAGGGCGTCGGGTAGCTAGCTAAAGGGTGATAGTAAATGGTTGTATAAGGATCTGTTTCCTTGAAGGAAAATACGACCCAAGTCTGGAGTCCAGATGTCCTACTGAGGTCCCGGTTTGGTCTATCGAGAGCAACAAGAATCAGCTTTGGAATCACCAGGCCGCAAATGAATCAAGCAATGGCCACTTACTGTAAATACCGCACATTATCCACGTACATATTTGCTCTGTCGTGCCAGCCCAAAACCTGAAACCACCGAGCGATCGCCTGCGCGACCTCAAGATCATTTCCGTCGTCGACAGGGAAGTACAATTTGGGAATCGGCTGGTCTTGACCAGGCTTAATTTCGTAGTTGACCAAGAACGGCAACCAGGGTTTCCGCTGTCCCATATTCAAGATATTCCATAGCTGCTCAACAAGCTCAAAACCTTTCTCAATATCAGACCCTGTCAGCTTTCCTCCAAGGGTCCATAGGTCTCTGGTTTTGGCAAGACTCAAATCCTTTTCCCAAGCATACAGTTTCAGCCTGGACTTAGACACATCCACCAAGTCCCAGGCGAAAAAGACGATTTCATGGAGGTGATTGTTAGCTTCCAAATATTCCATGACGAGGGTTGTTGCAGATAAGTTCGCCATCCTGTCATCGAGTCGAGAAAGAGCACGACGCAGCATACCGTAAATGCAGGTGCCAGATGCCCGAGATGCCATCTGGGGCCAAAAGTATTTTTTGGCAGCCACATTTCCGCCCTTGAAGTCGAAAGCCAACATCGCCGTGGTAATACGCTCGTTAGCCGTAGTATCGTTATAAATTGTTTCAGCTTGCTTATCAGAAATAATGAATTCGTCCATAAAACGATGATGCAAGACTGTATCAAATCCTTCCAGCTTCATTGTCGCAAGTTTATCGACGATTTTATCCACAGTACGGACGTTGAAAGGGTCCATTCTGTTCCCGGAATCGGCACTTGTAGGATCAATAGTCATTCGAAAGGTAGGATGGCCCGAATTTTCATAATTGACGCTCAGTTCAAGCCCAATCTTGGCGGTATTAAGGAAAGATCGACGCAGGGGCGGATAAGGGCCCAAGGCTGGAATCACTACCTGGCGCAAAAAGAATAGATATCCGTACTGTTCATTGAGATCGTACTCGCAAACCTCCAAGAATCGAGCCATCAGGGCCCCTGAGTCCTGCCACCACTGCCATTCGTGCTCACTGGAAAAGCATCCATAACGGGAAAGCACACTGCATGGATTGAGGTTGGTTGCACCCTTGGCCTCGGTCAGTCGGGTCTTAGAGGAACTGATAGTCATCGTGGAAAGCTGCGTCTCTCAAGCTATGGGCCACGAGCTTGTCTTGTATTGAGAGTTTTGGGTTTCTGAGTATTCTTGCTTGGTTTTGTTTGGGAAATATCTTAGGTGAATGCAGAGGCTTAAATAGGTCACATATCTGTCTCACCGCTTCGCAGTACCTCTTGTAAAGCTCCAGAAGTGGTGGCTGCTCTGTACGACAGCTTTATAATATCGAGAATGTAGGGTTGTGTAACCTGGGTATTCTTACGGCGTTGGAACCCGGCATATGGTACTTCAGACTCCTTGCCTCCGCTGAAAACCTAAAGTACCAGGATTGCTTGAGGCTTAGCAAAACAACAAGGTCATAATAAATTATGACATGTCTTCCGGTAGGGGCCTCTAGCAACCCTTCGATCCATAAACACAAAAATGTATAGCCTTGAACAACTACATGGAATGACGGAGAAAGGCAGAAAGCGTCTGAAGAGCGTAGATATAGATTAGCTGGTGGCAAATGAGGCTTGCTAAAGGCATATTGTTTTGCAGTTACTTTTTTCATTTTGGATGGTTTTACGCTGTTCTTTGTGTTCACTTGGGCTTATGGTTTCAGACGTTCAGATGTTCCTGTTTCACCCGCTGAAGCGCCTGCACAGCTACGGCGTTCCATAGACAGGGCACAAGAAGTTAACATGAGTCTGATTAGTTGATAATGTAGATCAAGTTATGGACGAACATTTCCCCACTCTCCGGCGGTAATCACTTGCTCAGCGACGGGAGCAGCTCGTTTTCCAGGATCTGAGCGGTGAGTTCCCAAATTTGCGGCGAATTATGGGACTCAAACGCAGCACCGATATAGTACGTGCGCCGGTGTCCTTGCAACCCATTGAGGTCACGGTAGAAACCGTTGGCTATAGCCTCGGCGGGAACGCGTAGTTGGTACGGACTGTGGTCTCCCAAGATGCGGATTTCCGGGGTGATATGGCGGAAGCTGCGAATCGAGCCAATGATTTCGCGCTTAAGCTGATCCTCCGACAACGGCGTTGATGACCCGAAGTGAACGGTGAACAGCTCAGGAACGTCGCTGGGCCTCAAGACGAACAGGTTCGGCACTCGCGGATAGGCGAAAGGGTCCGCCGAGCCGCGGTTCACGTAGCAGATATCGGAACCCAGCCCCGGGATTTTCACCACTCCGGTGTAGCAGTAAGTGTACTGGAATTGATTGAAAAGATCGTTCTCTTGACTGCTTAGATCGAGACCGTGCAGAACGGTGGGCAATGGCGGTACGGCCAAGATAATACGTTGCGCGCGGATGAGACGCTTGCTTGCGTTCTCCCCCGTCCCCTCTTGCACTTCGAGGTAAGTCCACATAGGGTCTGCCACACGATCTGCCGCCAGAACACGGTGGCTAAGGAGAACGTTATTTGTGCCAATCTTAGCAAGTGCGGTATCGTAGACTGTGCTGTTGTTGCGGTTCTCCGGCTTGAGGAAGCCCTGGGCGAGTCCCGTCACGAAGTCCATATTAAGATATTTCATCACGTATATGGTTGGCTGTCGCAGCCAATCGCCAAGGAAGTTCAATCCACCGAGCGAAGGCAACAGAGAGCCCATGTTATGCATTCGCACAAACTGCCCAAAGGGTAGGAGGAGTTCCTCTGGCACGCGGGCAGGCAAGTAGAACCCCAGCCGCAGGAATGGATACTTGGCAGTCATCAGCGCGTGATACTTCTCCAGCGCAGCTCTCTGATCCTCCGCCGATGATATGGGTGGAAACTGCTCTCCCGTGCGAAAATCGTAGTAGTCGAGTTTGTATGTAAAGCTGGAGGGGGTGACGCGTGTTCCAAGTTGCGCGAAGAAGTCTCGCACCACCGGCAGGTCCATGAACCAGGTCACCCCATACTCGATCGGCTTGTTCGAGTCTGGATCAATGTATGTGGTTGTCTGTCCCCCGAGCCGGGCTTCCTTTTCAACGACCACGACACTCTTACCTTTTCGCTGCAGTTGGACTGCAGCATAGGTCCCTGCAGCACCGCCGCCAATAACGCAGACATCACGTGTGATGATATCTGACGGATTGTACTTGGAGACCTCGATGCGGTCACTTTCTGGCTGTTGCCCCAGAAAGAAGGCCTTCAGGCGAGAGAGCATCGCGATGATGTGTGATTGTGATGTTGTGTTTCCAGACCAAGACTGCAAATGGACAGAATTAATATTCGTAGATTATAGCAGGCTCAAGTCGCCCTATAACGCTTGAAGTTGTACAAAAGAATATCAATTTTGTAGCACAAATTATGCTGGCAGAACAGATTATCCTACTCCTTCTATACTCGGCTTGTGAGATTCTCCCTTGATCGAGATCTCTATGCCGACCCCAGAGGCAGTGCCAGGGGTGGATCTAATTGTTATGGGGAATGATATTGTGTTACTTCTGAGCAAATGGCTCACCGCTATGTACTGATTCATTCCTGAAAAAGTTTAAGATGGGCCGGACTCTTCTACTATATAAAAATTCCCGTTGTCCCTTACAGCTCCCTTCCTGTCATGAACTAGTGGCGAGACACTGCCTATCCTTCAAAACGGGCGTGAGCTTAAAAATGAGACAGTTCAAGCTACCCCACAATTCTTCCACGCATAGACAAACCTTGGTTGATAAATCGCGCATCCGTCTCTCCAGGTAATACAGCCACCAGGCAATCAATGTATGTGCAACACCCCTTTAATTTGTACTTTTTGAAGTGTATTGTGCGTCTACCGTCCGAATCATAGGAGCCACTGCCAAGAATGGGTTACCCAGGCCTAATCAAGCCAACAAGGGAGAGAAAACTGTGTGGTTTCAAGCATAAGTGGCTGGAATAAATGAAGTCTGTCTACGAAGCAAGTTGACAATCAGTGTCAGTAAAGCATCCAAATGTACAAGCATACATTCGTTCGATCGTAGCCCCAGCTCCAGAAGTTAAAAGAGGAGATAGATAAGGTCATAAATGCTAAGACAACTGGCTGGTTAGTTTCCGTGAAGCCTATTAGGACCACGCCGCGTATAATACCTTCTTCACCATACTCATAGACCCGTCTATCCAACCAACCACTGCAATCGTGTCTGTTCAAACAACAAGGGAACTGCCAGACATAGACTGTTCCATACATTGGAATTTGGCCTGATCGGTCCAACTGTTAACAATACGCAACTCTCCGTGTGCGCTAATCTCTATGAAGCGATTGCTGTATCTCTCATTCGGCCGGATGGCAACCAATCCATACTAAATAGACGAAATTGGTCAGGAGTCTGCAAAGAAACTGGAGGAATCATGCTGCTTAAGGCGAACCTCGGTGCTCCCATGGCTGAATCCACGCGGCTCAACCCAGACATGATATGCTTCACGACCGTGACGCAGAACGACCTGGATAGCAGTTAGTTAAAACGCCCAAGAATTTTGGAAAGGCGACAAATTAAACCTTAGCGAGGCTACCAAGCCTGCCCGCCCGCTGACGAGAACGATATTACTTTCAATATATAGCCCCTGGAAAGAGCTGGTACTTACCCCATCATCGCGGCAGAGCCAAAACTCACCATCTGCCCGCATGCTAGCTGAGCCATCGTTTACCTCTAGGACAATTAGGTCACCATGCTCATTGCTGGCCAAAATGTGACCCGATGCAGAAGTGTAAAGCCCAGAAAGTTTTGGCATCGTGAGTCTCATCGAAGGTAAATGATCAACCCTTGGCGGTCCTGCGATGAAGTGGCTGGAGTGGGAATGGAAGGGTCCAAATAGGCAGACAAAATTGCAGAAGAGGAATAAGCTTCACTGAACTTGGTATGTATGAGGACATGCATGACACATACCAGGCTCCTATATCGTAACCAAACACACAATGAGACATTCCTAAGCCTCGGCCCGTACCTAAATTGACTTTCCCCTTTTCTTATACATAGTATTCACCACTTCACAGCATTTTCCCACTGCCCTTTTAAATGTGCGAGCCTGATTTGGTGGCTGCTAATTCCGACAAAGAAGTGGCCATTTTGTTACTACCCCTTGCCGTCGAGCGATTTAAAAGCCCTTGGCTCTCCAAACTTATTTTCAAGTGAACATTATCCGTATGATAACTAGAGTTCTCCCTCGCAAAAGCTTTTGCCGTGTAACGATGGCTTTCAGCCCGCATGACACTCTTTGCTAGAGGTAATCAGCTCCTGTAATGTAGCCTTGCAGGAGGAATGTTGAATTGTCTCTGTAATCTGGTGAATGGTGTAAATAGTGATCAATAATTCCAGTGCCTGCGGCAGAAGCAACAGCTCTCAAGATAATTCTGCATAGGAGTGCAATAAAGACAATGGTTGGTCATACTGCGGTTAACTCTTACCCTGCGCATCCAGGCAGCTGGCCGTCTACCCTGGATGGCCTTCAGGCTATGGGAATCCCACGCAGGAGTGTGCAAGCGGTGCATCTGCCCTCGGCCTTGCAACAAACAATGATCCTCGCCACCGCGATGGACCATCATGAAAGACTGTATATCGAACGCTACGATTTTACGATCCCACAACCCATTAGCCTGAGTCAGCTTGATCGTGCACTTCGCACCCTAGCGGGA
This sequence comes from Aspergillus ambiguus, assembly GCF_047715705.1. Lineage (NCBI taxonomy): Eukaryota > Fungi > Ascomycota > Eurotiomycetes > Eurotiales > Aspergillaceae > Aspergillus > Aspergillus ambiguus. The sequence goes on along the minus strand of NW_027395551.1, from coordinate 87,812 downwards.
AAGCACTCGATTCTTCGCTCAGTCATTTCCTATAACTTGGATCACCCGGGGGTTGAGATAGTGTTGACGGTTCTTGACCCGGACTACGTACAGCAACATGCTCAGTTTCTGTGGATCTCTAGATCCGTCGAAGAGCACGACAAGCAATGCAGAGTACAGTTTCGCATTCAAGGACAGCAAAAGAAAACCAGCAATATGTGGAATGGGCACATGTTATGGAGGGTCTCCGTGGTTCCCCTGCCCGATTCACGCGCTTGTCGACTCAGCTTCAGCTACCACCATGCTCTACTAGATGGCACGTCAGCGCGTCAGTTATTATGCTGGATCCAACAAGAACTTGAAACACCCGATTCGGTGCGTGAAACCTCCGATATCATGTCGATTGAGGGCCAGTTAGCTTCATGGAAAAGCTCGGATATTCAGATTCGTCTTCGGCAGCGGTTCCAAAAGCTACAGCCAGTGAAAGTGCCCCTTGAAATGAGCACCCCGAGCCATGAGATGGGACTCAAAATTTTAAATCGATCAGTTCCGACTCAATATGGCGCGCGGCATGGGGCAGCTGCGGTTCCTGCATGGATGGCTCGGCTTGCAGTTGCGCTCACTCTTTGCGCCTTTCAGGGGAACAGCGAAGCCTTCTTTTACGAAACGATGTCTGCTAGACATCTACTCCCAGAGCATGACCGTCGTGCTCTTGGTCCTGTTCTGTCAACCCAACCACGACTGGTCCGCTTTGACCGAGGCGTTCCGCTTCAGCCGATCGCCCAGTCGCTACGGTCGTCAAACGACATCCCCCATACTTTCGTAGCTGGGGAACTGCGGTCCATGCTACCTTGTATTTTGGGCCGACTTTCAGTGGTCCTAGCATGCCAAACTGATATATCATATCCCTCTCGAGGTGTCGGAAACTGGGATTGGGCAGGCCGTGAGACCTTTGTTGATTTTCCCGTGTTGATTGAACTCATGCCGTGGTGTGGAGATTCATTTGAGGTTAATCTCCATTACCACCGGATGGGGTTCTCGGACACAAAGATGGCGTTTCTCCACAGCTTTCTCTGCGACACATTACAGCGGCTACAAGGTATTGAGCTCGCGAAATACGATTTTTCTCAGGTCGTTGACTATATCCGGACCGAAGATATGGAGCTTGATTGCTTCCTCCGTGAGATCCACCAGGACAATAGGGGCCCGTTGGACCAGAACCAGTTGGTGACAACAAACTCGAACATAAGTCATAGTAGGACAAATATTCAACTATCGCAAATTGAAGCCACTATTTGCCAACATACCCTTGTGAAGGCCTGTGGAGTAATATGCGGTGAGTCATGGGCCGGTGAGTCTATGCTAGCATTGATCGAGCTCCACCAGCGCAAGAAGAATGATTGCTACCACGCAATGAAAGAGATCCAGGATTATGTGGTGGGAGCCCTCCCACGGGATATGGTTCCTTCTCACTTTATTCAGGTTGCCAGCGGGCTTCCACGGACAGGCACCGGAAATGTCAACTGGTATCAACTTGCATGTGCTGCCGACCGCACTAGTAAAAAACTATCTGCCACAAATAGTACTAGTCTGTACTGTCCTCAGGACCTGGAGGATAATGCTGCATCACAAGAGGCATGTATGGACTATTGGACTGCGCAGCTGGAGGGCAGCCTGGCGGCAGAGTTTCTGCACGACCGTCATCGACCTGCTGTGCTTTCTGGTGTCAAAGTGACACGCGAATTTTCCATCGATGGTGTGAAATTCAATGCAGTGGAAACGTTCTCACAGATTGCTAACGTCCCACCTTCCACGATTCTCTTAGCTTCCCTACGAGCTACTCATTATCGTATGACAGGGATGACAGACGCCAATATTGGTACACTCTTTCTTGATGGGAGTGAGAATATGAACTGTCTGCGGATACAAGTTGACGATGAAGATTCCTTCGAGGATTTAGTACGGCATGTGGGGTCTGTTCAGGAGGCAGCATTCGATCATTCTGGCGTCTTGTTAGAGGACATCCACCGCGGTATGAAACGGGCGGTTCAGAACTCACTTGTTCGCATGGTCTTTGCTTTCCACTCACAGAAACCCCACAGTCCATCATTCGAGGAGGTCGAAACTCAACCCAGCCTGTCTGAGCTGGAGCTTCGTATGTACGAAGAGAACAATGCCATCCGGGGTTATGTTCGATATGCGAGTGATTTGTATACCGCTCCAACGATCAAAGCGATAATGTCGGTATTCGGTGAACTCCTTGCCCGAGGACTTGAGAATTCTCAGACCCGTATATACATGATGCCCCTGACAAAAGAATACAATGTACTTGAAGCCATGGGGCTCATTGATACAAGCCCAGGAAACCATCCGCGCACTTTCAGCATTATCGATATTTTTGAACAACAAGTGATCTCCTACCCAGAGCACGTGGTCGTTAAAGACAGCTCTCGCCAACTGACATATGCACAATTGGATTACGAGTCCAGATTCTTGGCTAATTGGCTTCAATCTCGCAAACTATCACCAGAAACTACCGTTGCAGTGCTTGCTCCTCGTTCATGTGAAGCGATTGTGGCAATAGTCGGGATTCTTAAGGCAGGCTTGGCGTATGTGCCAATGGATCACAAATGGCCTAGCACCCGTGTACAAACGGTCTTCTCATCTCTGAGTACTCTGCATATACTCCTGGTAGGAGCCAACGTTGACCTACCCATAATCGCTGCCGATAAACTGGAAATGATTCCAGTGAGTCAGGCAATACGGGAGGGTTCAGAATTTTCTAGCCCACCATTATTGGAGCAACGCCCTTCGCCCAATAGTTTGGCGTATATTATATTCACCTCAGGCTCTACGGGGCAGCCCAAGGGCGTCATGACGGAGCACCGGGGCGTTATTGCTCGCGTACGCCCGCCCACACAGCTCTGCAGCGCTGGGGTAACCGGCAAAGGTGTGGCTCATATGGCGAGTCTGGCCTTTGATGCCGGAAATTGGGAAATTTATATTGCTCTTCTTAACGCTGGCACCCTTATTTGTATTGACTCAATGACGATTCTAGATTACACAGCATTGGATGAGGTCTTTAAACGTGAAGCTATCCGTGTTGCTTTCATTACCCCCGCGCTCCTAAAGGAGCTCATAACTATATCTCCAGGAACAGTGTCCCGACTTGAGTCATTAATCGTCGGTGGTGATAAAACTGACCCTACTACTATGACTTCTGCGCGCAGACTCATGGGCTCCGGTGAAATCGTCAATGGGTATGGACCCACAGAGCATACGTACTTCAGCACCAGATATAGCTTGCCAGCGGATGAGCTTTGTACTAATGGAGTTCCTCTTGGCCGTGTTCTTCCGGGGTCCGGTGCGTATGTAATGGATCCTAATCAGTCCTTGGTGCCTCTAGGTGTGCTTGGGGAGCTTGTGGTCACAGGGGATGGCCTTGCCCGAGGGTATACTGACCCGCAACGAAACAAGGACCGTTTTATAACAATAACAGTACAGGGCCGTCAGCTGGCAGCCTATCGTACAGGAGACCGCGTACGATACCGTCCTGGGGATGGATTGCTTGAGTATTTTGGTCGAATGGATAACCAAGTGAAAATACGGGGGCATCGTATTGAGTTGGGAGAGATCGAGCACACCATGAAGAAAGAAGAAAATATAGACACCGCCGTGGTTGTCTTGCAAAAGCGTGACAGCGATCAAGAAAGCCAACTCGTTGCCTTCGTCACAGAACAATCGGAAACAGTCAATGGCCAGAATGGCGTTCAGCATGGTGATACGGTTTACAACAAGGACACAAGGGCGCATGAACAACTATGGAAAGCAATGTTCGGAGCCAATACTTACAATAGTCCCATCAATATTTCCCAGGCAGGACGTGACTTTCTTGGCTGGACTTCAATGTACAACGGGAAGGATATAGACAAAGCTGAGATGAACGAATGGCTTGATGATACGATCGCCCAGTTCTGCAATGGTTCAAACCTTGGTCATGTACTGGAAATTGGGACTGGCTCCGGTATGATATTATTCAACATCCTTGATAGGTGCATCAGCTATACTGGCGTCGATCCAGTTGATTCAATGATGGACTTTGTGCAGGGTGCTGTTCGTAAACTCAGACCTGACGCGCAGGACAAGGTGCAACTTCACGTCGCAGCAGCCAGTGACCTTCGAAATATCACACTTCCTCATGTGCCTCAGACTGTTATTGTTAACTCTGTGGCTCAGTATTTTCCCAGCATTGATTACTTGAAAGAACTGATTAGGGTTCTTTTATGTGACTTTGGGGCTCAAACGCTTTTCTTTGGAGACATGCGATCCTACGCCTTATATTCCCATTTTCAAGTCTCCAAAGCTCTGCATAGCACCCATCCAACAGTTGATGATGTGCGTCGTATAATGGCAGAAATTGAACGCACCGAAACTGAGCTCCTGGTTGACCCGGCTTTCTTCATGAGTCTTACCGACCAATATCCCAGCATCGTCCATCATGTCGAAATCCTCCCGAAGCATATGAAGGCATGCAATGAATTGAGCTGTTACCGTTATGCCGCAGTCATACATCGCGCACATGAAAACAGCGCACCCGTGCATATTCTGGAAAAACAAGAGTGGATAGATGTCCATGAATCGAACATTAACCAGGCTCGGTTGATGGAGATTTTGCGGGAGGCATCTCAGAGGTCACCTCCACTGTTAGCCCTCGTAAACATCCCCCATCGCAAGACAATACACGAGCGTTTGGTGGTAGAGACACTTCCTAAGCTTTCAAATGACGATGGGATCGACTGGTTGGAACGACTGAAAAAGGATGCTGATGCACAAGCCGCCTTCGACGTTCATGATCTGTTTCAGCTTGCACAGGATACAGGATTCCGTGTTGAAGTCAGTTGGGCACGACAGTTCTCCCTGCTTGGCGCCTTTGATGCCATCTTCCATCGAATCCCGCCCGCCCAAGGTAAAGCGCGGACGTGGTTTCAATTTCCGAGTGATCACCATGGGCGTTCCGCACAAGAATTAGCATCGAGCCCAGGCAGCATGCCGTCCACTGCACGATCATCCACTGCGCAACGATTACGAAAGAAGTTGATGGAGCAGCTGCCATCGTACATGGTACCCGCTATCATTACAGTCCTGGATCGCATGCCGATTAACCCGAACGGCAAAGTGGACCGTCAAGCCCTGGCTCAGATGAAAGTAAGTCCAGACAACCCAGACTCAGAGGACGGGCCTCCAGTCGGGACCTCTGACAATGACTTGGAGGAGCTTATCCGCAAGGAGTTCTCCAGGGTTCTGGGATGCTCGGTCGGCCCTAACGACAACTTTTACGATCTCGGGGGGCACTCTCTAATGGCGACACGAGCAGTTTTCCAGATTGCCCGACAATTAGGATGCACTTTATCAATTCGCCACCTCATGGAGGCACCGACTCCGGCATTACTAGCCGGGCATATTCAGTCCATGAACTCTGACAACATTTCTACTACGAATCCAGAAACCCCAGGCCTACCGCTGTTACCACCATTAGCCGTAGTTGGTTGGCAGGCTGCGGTACAGGCAGCGAGTCTGGATCTTGCGGACATTGTGCGCGTTATGCCCTGTTCACCGTTCCAGGAAGGGGTTCTGTCTGCAGATATGGCACTTAATGAGCGTTCTGGCTATCGGGCGACGCTGTACATAAGCCTCCCAGCAGATCTAGACCGCGATGCCCTCAATTGTGCATGGCGAGAGGTTGTGGAGAGGGAGGATATGCTGCGAACAGTGTTTCTGCCTTCCATTCAGGTCTCCCCACCACAAGGAATTGCAGGGAACGTTTTCCTGCAAGCTATTCTGCGACCTGATACAGAGGAAATACGCCGAGTAGCAACTATTAATGGCCTCAGGGCTCCTTCTCCCGACGGCTCCGTGCCAGAAATAGGACTGGGCCGCGTCCCCGTATCTTTATCACTGACCAACGGCCTTGAACTGGGACAATGCCGACTAGTCCTAATAATCCATCACGCCCTCTACGACGGAGCATATCTCTCAGAAATTATAAAGAGACTGTCAAACGCGTATTCTCTTGCCTGCGGCCGCTGCCCAATTCCGCAGGACAATAGGAGTGACGTCTCTTTCTCTGCCTTTATTCGCACGCTTCAAACGCAGGATCGCTCACTGAGCCAGTCATTCTGGAAGCTCTATCTTCAAGGAGCTCCTATAGCGGCGTGGCCGATCTCCTCCCCAGCAGAAGGGGCAGAACGTGGCCAACGATTCCCTCGAGTGATGACAACCTCATGGGTGGGCAACGCTGGGACTCTTGCCCGTAAACTCCATACCACCCCAGCTGCACTTGGCCGCGCTGCTGTGGCTCTGGTCGTTGCTACACATAGCAACGCGGACGATGTCGTCCTGGGCGAAGTTTCGAGCGGACGACACCTCGGAGGTTTTGTCGCTGGTCCTTGTATTGCTACACATCCAGTCCGCATCCGCTTAACGAACAACCGTAACGAACGCTTGTGCGCCCACGAGATTGTCAAGTTGGCTGCGGAATCGTATGCCGACACTATGTCTCATCAACAATTTGGGTTAGCCGCAATTCGTCAGGAGAGCGAGCACCCGGATCTGGTTCCGTTCCAGGTCCTCTATGTGTATCAGCAGGCGTCGGAGGCGCCCGCTGAGGCCTGTAAAGGGTCTAATTCCCCCGAGTGTTTTGTGAGTCAACGTGGCGATCCAGGCCGTGTGGACTTTCCCTTGGTCGTCGAAGCATTTTGCCATGAATCAACGGGGCGAATGCAATTTCATTGTACCTATGACCCGGATGTTTTGTCCCCTAAGGATGTCGAGTTCGTTGGTCGGCATTTCGTCCGGGCCTTACATATCATGAGTACCAGCATCCGCTCGGTATCTCTGCCTGTGGAACCCAGCCAACTCATTGATTCCGAGGAGCGGAAGATGCTGCAAGTGTTTTCTGCTGCCACTACGCCAATTCGTGCCAACTATGTCTCAGGACAGTGCATCCATGATGTTATCTGTAGGTACGCAGAGGAAACACCTGGGAAGATCGCCCTGCAGTTTGAACAGCAAGATTTCATTACCTACCAGCAGCTTGATGAAATGAGTACGCACCTAGCCCGTGCTATTCGCGCCATATTTATGAAAGAAAGCAATGGGGGTCCCCTTTCGACACAGCCCCTTGTTCCTATCTGCTTTGACAAGTGCCCTAATATGGTTATTGCCATACTCGCAGTCCTTAAGGCCGGGGCAGCCTACGTCCCACTGGACTCTGGACATCCGATTGGAAGGCTTACAGCCATTTGCCGGGCAGCCAATGCCCGTATAGTGATCTGGGATGGTGAAACCTGCGGGGCTAAGCTTCATACCGTCTGCCGCGATGCGAAATGCTCCCTCTGGAGAGTAGAGGATTTGTCCCAGATGGACCGTACAACCGCTGGAAACATGTTACCCATCGTTTCACCCAGTGACTTGGCTTATGTCTTATTCACCTCGGGGTCGACAGGTGTCCCCAAGGGTGTTATGGTCGAGCATCGCAATCTCACCTCGTTCCTACAAGCACGAGCCGGTAGCACTGATTGCTCGTGGACGACTAATCGCCTATCCCTTCTTGAATATACTTTCGATGCATCAGTTGGAGATATCTTCGCTACTTTGTGCAACGGTGCGCGTCTATGTTTGGTGCGTCGCAGCCGTCTGATGGCCCAATTGGCTCAGTGGCTCAGTGATCTTGTCATATCTCACCTGGCTCTGACGCCAACACTTGGCGCATTTCTGTTCGATAGTATATGCCGGTGGGAATTGGATTTCCCGCATTTACGTACGTTAGTTTTTGGAGGTGAAACTTTTCGCCGCGAATTACTCCCACAGATCCCCCGGGAAATAACTGTCTGGAATGGCTACGGCCCTACGGAGGCTACCATTGAAGTAACGGCGTGCATCCTCCAGGGCCCAGAGAATTCTCCTTTAGTGGATATCCCATTTCTTTCTATTGGAAAACCTATCGGCCATAGTCGCATCTATGTTCTTCGACCAGGAACTGAAGAGCAGGTCGCGGTCGGTGTCGTGGGTGAACTCTGCATCGCAGGACCGCAGGTTTCGCGCGGCTATCTGAGTAATGAGGAGCTGACTGCCAAACATTTTGTCCCGGACCCATTCTCTGCGGGGGACACCATGTATCGAACTGGCGATTTAGTCCGGTGGCGTGGAGACGGCACTCTGGAGTACATGGATCGTATGGATGGACAGATGAAACTTCGAGGACTCCGCATTGACCCGATCGAGATCACGACAGCCGCCGAAACACATCCCTTAGTCAAGTCATGTGTTGTAAGCAAGGTAAAGGGCAATAACACAGAAGCCTTGGTGGCAGTTGTCCAGGTGGAGGATGCGGCTCTCCATCAACCGCAACTCACGACCGCGCAGATCACCCAGTACATTGCCAGATGCGTTCCAAAATATATGGTTCCAGCCCAAGTGCAACTCCGTAGTGGGCCTTTCCCACAGACATCAAGTGGAAAGACCGATCTCCTAGCTGTCACTCGGCTAGCGCAGGAAGGATACCGACAGTGGGCGGATAGTGTCACTACAGAGCTGACGAGCATAACCCGTCCTGCTCCAGGTACAATTGAGGCGCAGATTGCCAAACACTGGGCGGATGTATTAGGCCTATCAGAAGAGCAGATCGATATCAATGCGTCTTTCGCTCAGCTAGGGGGCGATTCCCTGCGTGCTATCACTTTGCTCGCTGCCTTTCGTCGTCATAGCATGCCGTTGCACATGGGTGACCTGCGACAGTCAGCGACAATCCAAAGCCAAGCTGAAAAGATCCGCACAGCAGCCCAGCATGGCAAGACGCGACCGAGTGGGCTACCTGGGTACATGCACGTCTATGCACGTGAGAACAGTGTTGGGACCGTTGTCCTTATCCATCCGTTCCTCGCGCAAACAAAGATCCTTGAGCCACTGGTTCCGTTTCTCGATTCGAAGTTTAATGTGATCCTCGTTGACGATCCTTACTTTGGCACGTCTCAGGGTCCAGAATCTCTCACTGCATGGGCCGGTGTGTACCTCCAAGAAATTAACCATCAACTGCCCAAAGGCCACGGATTGATCGTGGGTGGTTACTCATTCGGTGGTCTCATCGCGATGGAGATGGCTATGCTATGGAACAAACAGCGCAAGAAATACCCAGCAACCCTCCTCCTTCTCGACCCGGGCACATACACTCCGACGAGCCTTCACAATGTGCATGAGGAACAAGAACAAGATACTGCACTAAGTCTACTGAGTGTTGAGCAACGCACGATGACATCTTTCCAGGAGCACTACCACCGCCATAACCGCGTGCTGCGTGATACTCGCCCGCCGCCGGTATATCATGGTCGGGTTCTATATTTGGCACTGCCGGAGCGACTACAAGACTCAATTGCCGCTTGGTGGAAGACACAGTGTCCGCAGATGACGATGCACGTTGTGGAGTGTGACGACCATTACGCCCTTCTCAAAGAACCGGTGCTACCGATTGTTGGGTCGCTGATCAACGAACATTGCTGTCTGCGGATTGCCGACAGCCAAACATTGTGGTCACAATAGTGGTTGTATCCACATGTGGTATCCAGAACACCGACAGTTATGAGGTGGATATGGTCGTTGAGCCTTTCTCAGGACCTGTTCTTGTTTCCAAATGTCCGGGTATCTTTGTTTATGAGCCATGTTGCACTCATTTTAAAACCTGTGAATGGGCTCTATGTCTCTGATCTACTAGAACGAACCACCTGGAACATTGTTAAATGCTATTATCCTCAAATAGAGTGTTTAAGAAGAACATATGTTAGTTTACGTTATGGTACCACTATGGTAATCAATTAATAAGGCCGGTGTTCGGGAGAAGGACATTTCTTGCTCTAACTACTTGCGGCTCGGCCGTCCTGCTATTTTTTGAATGAGGGTATAACGCACTGCGAGTAGGCGAGCCAAAGTGGTAATTGAAGAGATAGAGGGCGACACGTACGGCTGAGATGCTAGTACCCTACAGAGGCCGGCGAACTCATGCCTTAAGGTAAATAGGTATGGTCAACGTGAGAAGTAGAAGTTGTATTCTGCAAAGAGTGGCCGTCCTCTACGGGCCTACGTACAATCTGAGGCCAATAGATTGGGCTTAAAAGGAAACACAAGAATCCACCAGATCCCGCATTCCATTATTTTTCATCAGCCATGGGGGTCTAACTAGATATGCAAGTATTTGAGTCTTCACGGTTCAGGTAGTTTCCCAACCCTGTCATTTTTGACTCAATCTAGTGGCATGTGATGTTGCAGAAAACACGTCTTTTGCCATATTACGCCCATTGAAGAGGGTACTCTGGTATTGTTCATGCTCTATTTGAGGTTTGCAAAAAAACGTCGATATTATTGAAGGAAAACATTTCGTAAACTCTCGGGAATATGGAGATAAAAATTATTCTTCTTTTGAACCTGGGCATTCGTATTCGTAACCACTGTTCTTTTTATCCTTTCCTGAATGTCTTGATGCCAGAACATCTATATATCGGGATAGACTTTCACAAAGCCGCCCTAGGACCCATTCAGGCTCTGTTTGGGAGGCTAGCATGGGGCTATTTTCCCCGAGCCAGTCCCAGCTCCAGACCCCGTACTCATCCTCGCGAGGAATGTCTGCATCCAGGATAGGGATGGTGGAGCGAATGACTCGCGAGAATTCAGCCCATTCCTCGTAGGTATACTGCCCCGGCGTTCCACTCGCCACATCTGCCCCGGCTCGGCTGACCGCAGACACCAGTTTGCGGGCCAAGTGAAAGCCTGTTGAATCTATGTCTCTTGATCCCTTGTCAGATGGTGGAGCCGAACCTCCCAGCGTCACCGAGGGCGCAGCGTTATGGGCCCTCTCTTCACCGATACCCTGAACGTGATGTTCAAAACCTTGGCCTTCACCCATCTCCAGGAAATTCAGGATCGGCGGAACCCTCACTATCAGTGGGCGAGATGGCGCATCCCTGCGTGTCATATTCCAGATCTCAATTTGTGGGAGGAGCGTCCATTTTGCAAACAGATTCGTCAGGTGTTGAAACACGGCAATGACAGTGTCGCTCATTTCAGAAATGAGCGTTGTCATGGTTGGAACGGCTATCAATGACCAGATCACAAAAAAGGCCTTGCCTGCGTTGGTGGTGGGAGTGATATCGCCGTATCCTACAGACAGCAGACAGACAAAGTTGAAATACAGAGCAGAAAAATAGGTGAGGTCATCCTCCAAGGAGCAAAAGACTGCGGCGCCGCAAGTCCATACTAGCCCGAACGCGATCAAACTCAGGGTAAGTCTGTACCATCGATGGAACCGGACAGTTTCATGCTGAATGATACGGATTGCATCAAATCGCTCGCGCTCCGTGTTTACTGATATCACTGATGTTTGGCCGACCACCTTCTGGTAGAGAGCGATGATCATCCGGAATGCGAAGGATCTGCTTCTATGCCGCGTTTGGCGAGATCCCGGCGTTTCTGGTGCAATATCCGCATTGCACTCGTCAGGATGTTCGGTGTCCACCGTAGGCGAGGAGCGTTTGATTAGGGCCTTTCTTCTTTCCTCCATCCGTTTCCGAATGACATTGTTATACTGGACCTCATGAAAAGAGCGGTTAGTACTTCCGACCACCAGACCCAGCATAATAATGCCAATAACGGCATAAGGAAAAATGATCCCTCGAGCCACCGGGGTGGTAGCAGTGATATCACCAAAACCAAGCGTGAGGATTGTAATATCAGAGAAATACAAAGCATCCCCAAAATTGAGGCCAATAAGCCTTTGGAAAATCGCTGCCCCAACAATAAGCCAAACACCTAATGCTGTTGTTTGAAGGATCAAAGTCCGTTGACTATCAGTGAGTGTAAACTTCTGGGGATAGTGCCCCAACAAATACCCCAATAAATTAACCGTGAGGATCAGGGCCAGGACAAAATAGAGAACTGCTGCAATGACTGCAAACCAGAACCCCTGCGTATATGTTTGATGCGGAAGCGTGGGAGGCATATACATGTGTATAGCTGATGTGACCCCGATCAGCTGGAAATGTTAGTTTGCAAATATTACTCTGAGTCTCGTTATATACTAGGCACTTACAATAGCCGTGGCCAGGTACCACAGGACAATTGAGCAGGGCAACGCGATGATGTACCGCACTGCACCAGTGAAATTGCAGAGTAAAAACAAATTGCCAGCCACGCCACAGACAAGAGATGTGGCGTTGAGTGCAATTCCCCTGAATTATAATTAGGTGGCTGTCCTAAAGGGTCTATATGCTGTCCTTACCAATGAGGGTCGTCGTAAGGAACTTGAAGAGGCAGATCATCTTTCGTCTTCTCATCAAAGTGCAATGTACTTCGCCACGACATCACAAGAGCCACAATAGATATGACATTGGCAAAGGGTGCCGTGGTCGCAGCAATAAGAGGGATCGCGGTCGAGGCAAACCACCAATCCTGAGGTTTATCGTCCACTCGGGGGCGAGGATGGAACTTCTTGCATAACCCTGCCCGTACTGACCTGCCCCTTTTTCGACTGCCTGTCGCGCTGAGATGGCTCCTCTGGCCTTCCATCATGGTAGCCAGCAATTCCCAAGGAAGAAATACGAATACTCTGGCAGTTCCGCGAAGTCCGTATTCGGTTGAAGTGCGACCTTACCTCGCAAATCACATAGCAAGTTGTGGCGAGTCGATCATAGGTGGCCTAAAAAGCAACTGACAGAAAGCGAAGTAGCCGATCGTAGAAGGCTTATCCTACAGTAAGCTCTACATAGTGGAAATAAAAGGGATTTGCACCGTTTCTCATTGGGTCTACTTCTACCGATCTGCAGGGCAATTTCCCCAGCCATATCAACCAATAGCAGGATCTCTTAACACTGGAGCAAAAGTTAGGATTCTGAAAGGATTGATATGTTGTGTGAACTAAAAAAAGAAAAAAAAAGAGAGGCTAAAAAACTAAAATCCTGACACTCGCGGGCAGAGAGGAAGGCACAGAAGAAAAATGGTGAAATGTGCTGCGTACGGTAGGACACTTGGTCCTCCGCTTAGACCAAGGTTCAGGATATTAAGTGGTGGTGGATCCAAGTGGACCATAGGCAGCCATCCGCATAATTTTAATACTAGCTTTATTCATAATGTAATGATTTATCTGAGCTGAACTAGCAGGAATTCGTTAACTATGCGTAGTTTTCCGGAATCAGATACATACGGTATACAGCGTATTACCGGATGGGAATGTCAGAATTATAAGATCGCTATGCTATCTCTCTTTACCAAGGGTTTGGAACGTAACACCAGGCAATATTGACATTTATATGCGCTATATGGTTATAAAATACATATACAAACCTTGCCTTTAACGCTTATCCTGCGGCTCCTAAATCTCGACATCCAATATTAATCGCTGTGGATCCAGACAAACAAACTCGATTTGGTAAGTTTTAGATCAGGTCGACGCTAAGCTGGAAGCAGACCGCCTAAGCCTGAATCGAGAATTTTCTCGCATAGAGCGGACCGTGATTGGTACGAGGAATCTTGAGCGAAGGATGCCATTTTACCCTAACGGGACGTGGCATATCAAAGCTGACATGGAGGGAGAGCCAGAGACAGAAATTTGTGCTCGAACGACGCTCATACCTTCATACTCCGTGAAACACAGCATAGAAGAACAGAAAGCAGAGACGGCGAAGCAGACATCTATCTGCTCCACGATGGAGCGGACAAAATGGCTAGACGGCCTTCGCGGTATAGCAGCTGCCATCGTCGCAGCTGACCACTTTTTCATGAGCGACATATGGCATCCGTTTGTCTCCTTTTGGACTGATGCACTCCAGGGCCGCCACTTAGTTCAACTACCGCCCATCCGGATCCTCTTCTCTGCGCATGGCATGGTGACGTTATTCATGGTTATCTCCGGCTACGCTATCTCTATCGGACTCCTAAAGGCCCGAAATGGCCCGGATTTCATCCGACGAGTTTCATCCGCCATAGTGCGAAGAGCCTTTCGCATCTACCTCCCAGTTTTAGTGACAGCCGGCCTTGCCCAGCTCCTCTTCTTCTTCAATCTTTACCACTGGTCATTTGACAAAGGCCTTCTGGCTAGCCTTCCCCCACCCTGGACAGCTCCTTGGGCCCACATAGTATGGCTATTCGGCTACATGGCTGACAGTATCAATATAATCGCATTCGAGTATCGTGGCGGTTTGAATGGCCAGTTGTGGACCATGCCACTAGAATTTAGAGGATCGAATGTTGTTTACCTCCTTATTACCGGCCTTTCAGTGTGGCGGACGAGGTCTAGGCTTTACGTACTGCCAGGTATAGCAGCATTCTATCTTTGGTATGGCAACTGGGACATTTTCGGCTTCATATGGGGGCTCTGGCTGGCCGAGAAAGCAACTACTGTCTCTCTAGATACGAGAGAGGATTTTAATACCGAGTTCGAAATGACAGACTACGAAGACGAGGCAAGCCGGCCGTTCATCTCATCCCTGACTCGAGGCTCATGCCGCGCTAAGAAAAGTCTGAATTTGCGGATGCGTAAGATTCTCCCACGTATAGGAGTCACATGCATCTTTCTTGTGGGCTACTATCTCCTTTGCCTCGGGAATGACGGTCACCTGCCACCCGGATACCAGTTTCTTTCCGTGCTCCAGCCCGCACGTTGGAAAGATAAGTGGGACATATACCACTGGTGCTGGAAATCAGTCGGATCAGCTATGCTTGTCTACTCAATAGCAGAATTCCCGCGGTTGCAACGGCCGTTCAACACGCGCCTAGTCCAATACCTGGGGAAAATCTCCTTCGCGTTGTATCTTTTACATGAAACTATCTATCAGCTTTTGAGGAACCCGCTGCGAGATTTTGTCTACCGGGCGTTGAGCGGAAAGGAGTATGGGAGTAGTGGTGAGGCCTTGGGAGCTGATCCATTTTGGTTTCATGTCACTTGGTGGACGACAGGGGCTTTTCTGGGAGGATTAGTTGTGTGTGCAGCACATTATTATACGATATATGTGGACAATCGCTGCGTGGCGTTGGCAAAGAAGGTGGATCAGTGGTTTAATTCTTGATTATGCATTCTACGAGGCATAGAATAATCCTATAATGCGCCCACATTCCGAGTTTATCAAGCAATGACCCCAATGACATCAGACTTGGTACGACATACTCTCAGGTCAAGCACAATTTATAAGTTTGATCCTTTTTGAGCTGTCTGATAGAGACCCGATATGCTGGGAATGACCTTCCAGAATTACCTTTCCGTGCACGATCTCTACTAGCCCTAAGGTACAATGTTTGATGAACACCGAATGATGGTAGAGGAGTCGGTCTAAGAAGTCAACTGGTTCCGTAAAGATCTGCGCGTGTGGAAATGGATCTACAATGTTTCCAAAGCAGCTTGGCGGGATACTGCCGTGCACCTTATCACTCCTTAGAGCTGGGATGGCATGCTACCCCAACCAACAAGAAAGCCATAAGGTGTAGCCGAATAGAGAACATGCCTGATGTCGGGAGTAACTTGGCACCACCTTCTCGGAGGAAGGATACCCAAGAAAATTCTGTATCATTGTACGAAGCAATGAAGTTTTTTTAATTTATCTATTCTCTCTCTCGCTCACTTTTTTTTCTTTTTTTTTTTTTACTCGAAGATAGTTCTTTCCTTTAAAGGGCTTTGTATTTACATTGCTATTTAGCTATTTCGCCATATCGAAGCAGCTAACGATTGCCTATTCTGTATGTCCCGACAGCGGGTATACTACTATTTTAGGTAAAATCACAATTCAGCAAATAGTCCCCTCCTACCGTAGGTATAAAACAACTTAACGCCCATTACAAATATGCTTACCTTGCGTAAGCAATTTAATAGTTGGAGGACAGGTCTCCAATACTATGGAGTGGAGACGCTGGAGTTCAGAAGGGAGTCGCCACGTTCTTCCGACCAACGAAAAAGGGAAGGACAAGCAACAAGACTCATATATTATGTCGGTATAATTAATTTGCAGCTGTACTTGACAGCAATCTATGGGTCATTTCACAGTGTACTGCGTAGTGGCACATTGGCGGCGCTCTGGCGGGAACAACCCTAATCAGGAAGCATACCCGCCCACATCTCTCCAATATGGGCACATCCAAAATAGCCACGAAATGCAGAACGCTCTTTCGGTAGACTCGTACGGAAAAGATTTGCCCCAGAAGACTATAAAAGCACCCTCAAGTCTCTCCCTAACTATCGTTAGCACCATCGATTGTCAATCATAAGCAGTGACGATTGTCCTACATAGCTCTTCTTTCCTCACTATCTCACCACTCCAACTATGTACTTGGCTGGTCTCACACGCATGGCTGTTAATTTCCGTGGATGCATCTCCCGGCTTAACTCGGATTGTTACAGGTCGTTGTCTTCTTCTGCCCGCTGTCCCCGGCAAGAAGGTGATATCTCTTCAGTTTTTGTATCCCTATCCGGGAAGGAAAACGCTCCCCTGTCTCAGAGATTCGCAGAACAGAAAAAGAGACTTATTGCTGGACGTGAGGATCAAGTCAAAGCTAGCTGGGATCGCCTTCTTCATCAACTTCGCGAAGAAGTTCAGTTGATTGAAGAGCGTGGGTCGGATATCATCCCGTCTATTGACTTCAAGGATATCCACAATGCGCCGAAGAAGTTTCAAAATGAGCTCCGAAAACGGGGTGTAGCGGTGGTACGAGGGGTAGTCCCAGAGCATGAGGCACGGGCTTATAAAGAAGAAATTGAATCATATGCCAGAGCCAATCCGGGAACGAAAGGTACGAATCTCAGTCTTTTACCATGAGACGCTTCGATCAATCTAACCAGTTTCAGCTTACCCTCCACACGACCCCCAAGTATACGAACTATATTGGTCAAAGCCCCAGATGCGGGCCCGCACACATCCCAATGTGTTGGATGCACAACGGTTTCTAATGGGCTTCTGGCATTCGGATAATCCGGACGCCATGATTTCGCCCTCTCATCCACTTATCTACGCTGATAGACTTCGCATTCGGCAACCTGGCGATGCCGGATTTGCACTGGGTCCGCATGTAGATGGAGGTGGTTGCGAGCGCTGGGAGGACAACGGATATGGTCGTGGAAACGTCTATGACAGTATTTGGGAGGGAAATTGGGAGGAATATGACCCCTGGGAGGCCAGTTGTCGGGTGCCAGTAAAGGCAGATCTTTACAACGGAGCTGGAGCGTGTTCGATGTTTCGCATGTTCCAGGCATGGCTGAGTATGTCCCACACAGGCCCAAGAGAAGGAACCTTGTTGGTTAATCCTCTCCTCTCCATGGCCACTGCATACATTCTCCTGAGACCATTCTTCGAGCCTATTTACTCCCCTTCAAGCACCTGCTCGCGAATTGCAATGGATACTTTCCTTCATCCGAGCAATTGGAGATTAGAAGAGAACCAAACCAGCAAATTAGAAGGTGCTACTCAGGGATTTGCCCAGGAGCTTACTACAACTCTTCATCCTCACTTGGCGCTGGACCGAACTATGGTGCACGTCCCCAATATTGCCCCCGGCGACTATGTCGCCTGGCACTGCGGCAGTGAGGCCCCATCAATTAACTACGAAAGTGAATAAACTAATGATTGAGCGCGACAGCAATCCACTCTGTTGACAAAATGCACAATGGGACCGAGGATTCGAGTGTGCTTTACATCCCAGCATGTCCAGCCACCGAAGCCAACGCACATTATGTCGGGCGCCAAAAAGCCGACTTTCTGGCTGGAGTACCTCCGCCAGACTTTCCTGGAGGCAAGGGGGAAAGCAAGCATGTGGGCCGAGCATTGGTGACAGATATACCCGAGTATGCCAGCCATTTAGGCTTGCAGGCCTTCGGACTTGATAAATGGAACACGAACGAAGCTGGCCTGACTCGTGGACAACGGTTGGTTTTACAGAGGGCAAATCAGATCCTTAGTTCCTAGTCTGCGTCACGTATATACCTTATTTTCTTTTCCAGATTTTGTGAAGCTTGTGCGTGCTGTATTTATAATTGCCAAATAATACCGGGCGTTCCAGAATTGGAGGACCACAACCGCCTCTATGTACATAACCCTAACCTCTCCACCAAAAGTTCCAAAGACCTGCTACTTCTTGCAATATGCCACGTATGGGTTCGATGAAGCTTCCTTAAATCTAAACTATCTTTGAAGGGTATCTATAATTGATGATGGAAAGAAGTGGCAAACCACACGAACTCATATGATTGGAATTGTATGTCACATTTAACTAGAATATGGAGGAAATAAACAAAGATAATATTACATAAGGCAGAAATATCTTGTAAGTGATCGCGATGATTGTATGCAAAATAAGATAAGCAGAAGCAAGAACACTGAACACGGTGTATTAAGTGTACGTTCAGCCGACGAGTATAGCCTAAAGCATAGCAATTGCAGAAACGATAGCGACAAAAATACATACTCCTCCTGAGAGCACCACGGTAGATCCTGAACCACCGGTGAACAGCAGCTGGCTAGGTGTTGCAGTCTCAGATGGCACAGCAGCGGATGAAGAAGGGGTGTTGGTCTCCACAGTCTGCGGAATGACAGGACGCGAATTGACGGGGTTCTTCGTGGACAAGCTAGCGGTTTCAGTACGCATAATGGACTCCGTAGTGCTAGTGCCACCTTGGTTGTCGCAAGCCGATAAATCCAATCTATCAACAACATATTGTCTCTGAAGCCAGGTCTCTTCGACGCGGTTGCTGCAGGTTTCGGAACTGCTGCATACGTGATTGTCATGTACAGCATACGTATAAAAAGTAGATGTCTTTCTTTCCAGAGCTCCATCGGCAACGTTGGGCTGAAGGGACTCAACGGGATACCCCATATAAGATGTGAGCGTCTGTGCACTTCCACAATTACCGATGGCTTCGCGGACAAAATAGCCGGTGCTATAATGATCGCTATGGTCTCCTTCTCCGTATGCATGAGTAAAGTCTTGGGTGTTGACACGGTCGTGGTCATAGTTATCGAGCAGTTGTCTGAGGACGCTCACTAGTGCGTCTTTCGAGTACGAAGACCCAGTGAATGCAGTGAGAGAGGGTACAGCTCCTTGCCAGAGCTGCTGCAGGCTTCCTAGCCCAAATCCTTGCCCGTCATCCCGTCCATCAGGTAGACGGAGGAAGGTAAGTGAAATGCTGGGATTTCCGTCCAGTGTGAACAGGGGAATGCTGAAGCCTGAGATTCCGGCGTCCGATTGTGTCCAAGTGTTGTCGACACCACTCATGGCCGCATAGGCAGCCCTGGACCCTTCCTCTCGAGAGGTCCAATAGCTTTCATCACCTCCTGCATCACCAGCGGTGATGTAGATGGTTCTGATGCTTCTCCCAGATTGGATCTCATTAAGGATATCGGGGTTGAGGAAGAGCAAATCGTCATCCTGATGGGCAACGATGTTAACTGTTTGAGTGCTTGCAGTAGCTGCGAGGGCTAGCGGAATAAAAAAGGAAGGAAATCTCATTTTCTATGGGATATGCCTGGTCACAAGTTGAAAAGAAATAATGAAAGATTCTGGCGTGAAAGGATTTCCTGATGTATGGGAAATCTTCCTCACCAGCGTCCTGCAGGGCTTCATATACCTTAAGCTCTGCTTGAATGAGACACCTTCGTTCCGTTTTCATTTCAACTCTGCGAATTTATGGGCTAGTGGGTGCACACTATACCCAGAAATTCTGTCTTAGCAGAAGCCAGGAGGGTGATGAAATCGGAATGACAGTAAACATTAACGCCAAAAACGGTGACAACATAACAAACACACTTGAATACTACAGCGGGATACTTTTGCCTTTGTTTGTTTGCATTTTTCTTAATGTACGTTTTCAATTATCAACAATGTGCTATGGGATGATGTGCTCGCTTGTAAGAAAACACTGCTCTAGATTTGATCCTATCATTAGAAATGCCACAACAGTGGGAGTCTGTTACCTAATTTATACAGCATAGTTACAGTCAATAAGACATATCAATTTCTTTTCTTTCTAGTTAAAGCCCGACTCTCCTACGTATAACAATATCATGCTTTTGTTCGAGATGGGCGCGGCATAAAAGGCAGATGGCTCCGAATTTGTGGTGGGCCGATAAGAAAAAATCCTGCCTAAGAAATAATGAGCAACAACATTTCTCTGTTTTCGTGGGTATGGCATAGTTCCGGTTGGCTGGATTGCTCGTTAAAGCCTGAGTTTAACTGTTGCCGAGTATACCGTAAACCAGCCGTCTGTCAGGCCTGCCAATGGAGCCGGATCATTCCAAATGCAAAAGACTTACATTCCACGGTCAGCCTAACATA
Source organism: Aspergillus ambiguus (assembly GCF_047715705.1). Taxonomy (NCBI): domain Eukaryota; kingdom Fungi; phylum Ascomycota; class Eurotiomycetes; order Eurotiales; family Aspergillaceae; genus Aspergillus; species Aspergillus ambiguus. Next base: position 67,484 of record NW_027395551.1, on the reverse strand, counting down.
ACTCCGAGGTCAAGCTGGCCATGGACACAGTTAGATGGGTCCAAGAGTGGTGGAGGTATGTCTACCGGAAATAGAATATTCTCATTGTGGTTTGGCTTTTCCTGTTACGGAGAATTGTTGTTATTGCACAACGTTATCAAACGACACCTATCACAAGTAATTGACAATAGTAAAGGACGTATTAACTAAATCTGTAATCAACATCATTGAGCAGTCTCGAGTGGCATTCCCATTTATTACGCGTCGTCGTTTTCATATAAAGGATAGTCCTTATCCAGAAAATTCGACAACTTGGACTTCCTCCATAAATTGCTAAGCTCTTCCCATTTTGTACTTATTGTCCCCCATCCGACTGCATGATATAACAGAGCTAGGAGAGCGATAGTGTAGCCGATGACTTGAATATGAGAAATTTGTGTGCCCCAGATAGACACCGCCAGAAGGACTAGTACGATATTCTTTGGAATGCTCACGAGCGCCATCACCAGCCCAGAAGTCTTTTGAATCTAGAGTCTTGTATTAGCGGACTGTTGTCGGTTAATCCACGGTCCTTCTGCTTAACTTACAAGCAAGTATATGGAGACGTTTAGCATAAAGCCCATTAGAGCGTTAAGCAGCAATACGTGTGGCCCAGTCCGATGGATAGCATCCCAGTTGAAAGACGCATATTCGGTGTACCTTACCACGACGGCATTCATCAGTAAACAAGATGGTGCAGTGTAATATAAGCTGACGAGCGGATCCATTTTGACTCCATTTTCAGAAAGCAGAATTTGAACCATAACAAGGCGGTTGGCATCAAAAACAAGGCATGCCATCTGAAAGGCGAATCCGGTCCAGGAGAATTGAAACTGCCCTGTCCCAGTGAGGACGACACCAAATGTAATTATTAGTATATTTATCAATGTCTTAATGGACGGGCGCTCAACTCTCCATGCCCAGGCTGTAAGAAGACTGACGACAGGACCGGAAGCCTTTTGGATTTAATTGTCAAAGACTTCTCTCTCGAAAGTAATTGGCAATTAATGCTGAGAATTGTACGTACCTTCAACATCTGAGAAAATGAAACATCCAAATACACGAACGCGATGTTACTGCAAATCAAGCTGCCGCTGTAAAGGACGCCGATGGGCGCGATTGAGCGAGTATAAAACGTTGGTGTCATCCCAATTTTTGCTCGGCCTTTGAGCAAAGTCGTTGTTCTTGACAGAACTTGGGTGGCAATTGTGGTGAACAAGAAGTGCCATGTTGTGAGAATAACAGCTTGAACGCGTTAGCTGACCGCATTAGTAGACGGACGTTGAACGCACGATAATCTAATTATGTATGAGTAATCGCATAGCATGTTAAGTGATGATAGCTCAGATACACTTACTGAATCTTTCAGGTGCCAGAATCCATTTGTTAAACAGTATCGTACCAATGGACAGGAATATCCACGCCCTGTCGGGATGGTTAGTTTTAAAAAATCATATTCCCTTGGTAGGGACCTAAGTACCCAATGTACACTAAAATTTGTCGTCGTGGCTCTGCGCGAGCGTCTAATATCGCTCCCATAATCTGGACTTCTATGCATGTCTTTTGGAATTTCGAGTCTTACTTCAAACAGCTTTATGGCCTTTGACTCTCATGCAAAGCTTCAACGGCCACGGTCCTCCGCGACCCAGTCACTCATCTAGGAAGTAGCCTGCTTCCAAAACTCCACACGATGTGACATGGCCTAATTCGTCCAAAAGCATATCGTAATAGCTGAGACTTAGATGTAACTACGCATTTGTACTTGGGACTTGGGTCCCGGATGAGGAACTCCCAACGAGATATGCGGTACACAGATGTAGCGTCTTCCACTAAGCTCACTAGGAAGATACTACGTTGCTGGCCTTGTCCATGTATTGTACGTCCAAAAGCGTCATCGATAAGGTTTGCACATCCGTACTGCACGTAGGAGCCCTGCATTCTATCGGCCATGACGCTCACTGTGGGGCAAAAACAAGTGTGAGAAAGACAGGATTATTCAGGGACTACCATTTTATATACTGGATACTACAATGTTTTAGAGGTCCTTCTGCCGAATTCGGTCCTTTATGTCCCGACTGCGACTGCTGGATATTTTATTGTGACCCGAAAGGGAAAACCAGACTCCGTCCGCAATCTTGGCTGAGCGGGTCGGAATCTGGTGGCATACTCGACGGCTGTCAAAACTCTATAAAGCATGCCATCGCATGATCTAATTGGCGGAAAAGATGCCCGCTATGTAGTGGCGTATCAGAGTGCGAGCTCGCATACCTGGAATACCAAGATGGAATGTTTGTGCTCACCTCCAGAACTACGCCTCATATTTACGGTTCTGGATGCGGCAAGCTTCTTCGATGTCGCACCCTAGAGACCATTGCAACCATTGCCCATTCTACGGAGATGTCTTGGCCACTAATGTTGGGTATATGTCTTTGCTCTTACTGCCACAGAGTCACTCTCCTTTAGCATGCTTTCTTCATGATGATTAGCACACGACCGCTTTTAGTGTGGAAACTCCTTACTGCCACATCGGTAGCCGTTATACTCATCCTCTACCTGCGATCTAACCTAAGTTTCAACCCTCAATTCTTTCGTTGCAGTGCCTCTGCCGCCGTCAATACTTCGGTTTCTACAATACCAAACCAAGTACATTATGTGTACATTCTACAAGACCCCGGCTCGAACTTCACGTTCCAGTTTAAGCACTTTCTTTCCATTTACTCTGTTTGGTACCACTGGAATCCTGAAGCTATCTACCTCCACACCAACGCCAATGAATCTGCCATCAGAAACGCTCGGGAGGGGAAGAGAGGGAAATGGAATTATCTTATTTTCAACACCCCGAACCTCCGACTAAACTATATCGAACCGCCTACTGTCGCTGGAAATGGGGTGTCTATCGACCAAATGGAGCACAAGTCTGACTTTGTGCGCGTTTCTGCGGTCTGCGATTTTGGTGGTATCTACATTGACTGGGATGCGCACCCTATCCGGGATATCAAATACTTGAGAGAAAGCGGCTTCAATTCAGTCACCGGACGGCAAGCAGGTGGTGAGATAATGAGCGGCACTTTCATGGGCAAAAAGGACGCACTCTTGCTTCGGACGTGGAAGAAAGAGATGCACCGGGTTTATGACACTGGTTGGACAACCCACAGCAACGGAGCCGTAACACGTTTGGGCCAACGTCTTGCACGGATACCTGGAGAAGTCCTTATCATGGAGCAAGACGCGTTTGGTCCAGGCAGCTGGACACCGCCTGATAACATCATATTATACGGAATCCATAACGAAACTGAGTCCAACCTGAATGCCATTGCGAATAGCACCTCTCTTCCATCTTACGATGAAGGGCTTTCAGATCGATGGGACAGGCCGCAAGACTTTCCGTCGTGGGAGATCGACTATTCACACACATATATACTACATGCATTCAACCCTGCTCGAAATGGGAACCCTGTGGAGGGGTTTAAGCACATTACTCCGGAGTATATTCTAGCAAGGCAAAGTAACTTTGCGCGTGCACTGTATCCAATCACAAAACATATGTGCGAGGCTGGTTTATTAGAGATAGACGACTCATATCTGGGATAGTAAAAAATGAAGATTTTTCAATTATTGTAGCGGGCATATGGGGTTATCAGGTCAATAATTCGGATTTGATTCATTCTAGTTTTGAGGAGTATGATGTGTAGCTTTGGGTAGAAGGCGTGATCAACCGTTCCGGCTCTACGGTAGAAAAACCACATTATCACAATGTGTGATTACACTACCATATGGTCATAATATTCAGTCGGAAGCGGCGCGGGGTGGGATTGCATGGCTAACTAATTAGATAGAGCAAACAACTCTAGTTCATCCCAGTCCGGTTGGAATGGGTATACGGTTCCAGAGTGACAGAGCAAGGGGCGGTGTTCAAGGAAACGCAACGGAATGCTTCGATCCAACTTTATGATATGTCGTTTCAGGTTTTCTGGAATCTCACAACCAATTTCGGAGGTAGCGAAAGTAGAGAGGGTGCAGAGTTCAGCAAAGGAGCATTCTTCAGCATGGACTAAGGTCACTACGAATCCGTTTCGACTCATTCACTATGTGTCTCTGAAAAGGTTACTTCACTTAGACATGGACGACGAGAACCCCAAAAGACCTAGTGACCCGCTTTCGTCCTAGGATTTCCTATGAAGAATTGTCGCATTTGACATAACTGTCAGCGAGCAGGAAGACAGGAGATAATGGAGAGAGATTCTGATCAGGTGGCAGCCGCCGGATTTGTGAACAGCTCACCGAGATTGTGTTACAACCTGGTTTTTCTGGTCCTTCTATCTCAATTGCTCCCTCTTGCCTGACTCAATTCTCAAATTTGACAACATGTTCGTGAAAGGGCGACGAAGTCTCAACCTTACAAGAATTCTTGGTTTGGCGTTGGTTCTCTGTATCATCGTTTATCTGCTTGCGCCAAAGCTTGATAACCTCTACTGGAACAAGGATTGGCCAGCAAGCTCCAGCAACGCCTTTAGCGATGATTTCCTTTCACGTACTCAAAATGAGACTCTAGGTGTCAGCATCCATCAAATCTCATACTGCTTTTTCTCAGTGACTAATCCATCTGGATTCTAGTTCGAGCATATATACGCTATTGGATTGAAAGAACGAACAGACAAGAGAGATTTTCTGACTTTAGCTTCCTACGAAGCTGGTTTCAAGGTAGATTGGATTGACGGAGTACGGCCGGAGAGCCTAGATCCAAAATCTTTGCCTAATGTGTGCACTATATACTTAATGCCTTGTAAGTGATATGCTGATCTTACTCCCAGGGAGTCAACCTCACGACCATGAAACCAGCTGCTGTGGCTTGTTGGCGCGCGCATATGAATGCATTGAAATTGTAGTAAGACTCTTCCCCCATTCATTAACTTACTAATGCGAGAGCACAGGGTCCTTGAGAACTCTTATACTACTGCTCTTATCCTGGAAGACGATGCTGATTGGGACATATCAATTAAAGTACAACTTCGAGAATTTGCTCGAGGAGTGCGTCAGCTTAATGGAGACCAACTTGCACCAATGGAATTCCCCTACGGTCTGAATTGGGACATCTTGTGGATAGGAGGATGTGCGTCTGGCCCCAGTGTCAATGAGACAACTTTTTTCGCCATCCCAAATGATCCAACTGTCCCAAGTGGCAAAAATCGAGACGGGTGGGGTGGACCACTCGATGAATGGAAAGCAAAGTACCCTGGCTTGCCAGACGAGTCCACCCGGTATGTATATCAAGCTGAAATGGGATGCTGCACGTACGGATATGCAGTCTCAACCAAGGGCGCAAAGAAGATTCTCGCAGCGCTTTCTGTCGATCGCATAGACTGTGCTGTTGATAATGCCATGAGTGACCTGTGTGCCGGCACCAACGGCTATCGACAGCTGAAATGCTTTGCTCCGTGGCCGAATTTGATAGGGACGTATAGACATTCTGGTCCAGCATCGCGGGATTCTGACATCGATGTTGGCTCCGAGGACACATTTCATGAGGCTGTAGCACACAATATGGTGTACAGCACTCGACTCAACATCCATCGGCTGATATGGGGTGAAAGTACAGTATACTCGCAGCACAAGAACAAAGAAACAGGTAACATTAGCGAGTTAGACCTGGGAGGCTTTGTTTATCCACGGGGATTTTTGGTCGGTTAGTTTAGTGTTTTAGTCTACTGCCAAAGAGATTTGTCCTCCTCAATATGTTCGCGGATATGCATTTATCATTCATGCTCATATTCTGGTCAACTTGCAACGTGACGGGCTAAGGAGTTTGTTGATGAGGGTGGTAGATAATACCGTCTCAGATACTGGTTCATGACTCACTTGAAAACGGAATCATAGAAATGAACGCCTCTTTCCTACCTACCAATCTCAGTCTAAGTCCGTCCAGGCGCTAATATCCTAAAACGATAATTATGATGAAAAGGTTACATTCACTGTCTCCTGCGGACTGCCTTCGGAACCGCCTGAGATAACTTAGGATACGCACTATTCGTGAATTACTGCCGATGCTATATTTTCCTCTTGGTGAAGCCGTTGGATATATTTGCTTGTCCATCTACGCTGTGGATTTATCCCTTTCGACTGTGTCATATTCTAGAGAATTGGGGAATAATAAGGGTGTCCGAGTCGACCAGAGTGTAACGTTTGCGAGTTTGCGAGTGGGTTTAAAGTACGCAATCTTTGGGGAGGAAAATAATGCTTTAAGTCCAAGTCCTTCCACACCACCGTATCCGGCATTCGTTCACGCCAACTATCTGCGGCGCCGAAGAACCACTGACATGTATCTTTTTGAACTTCGGGTTAGTTTCTTTAGTTAAATTTCGAGGGTCACGACATACAATGTCATTCCTGTCAAGGCCATGAGGATGCCGGCAATGCTTTCCCTGGAGATGGGGTGATCACTCCAGGCCCATCCAAGCCCAATAACTATGCAAGTTTTCAAATGACCAATGACAGTGCTGCTGACAGGACCAACAGCATCAATGATGAAAAATTGAGACAGATTCACAAGGCAAGCAAGGACACCGCTCTGGGTGAGAAGTTAGCCGTTTTCAAAACTGTAGGTGGTAGTGGCGCGAGGATACCCCGACGTACCGCCAGGATAGAAATGCATAATGATGCTGAGAGAACGGCGGTTGCGGATGGTTTTTCAAAAAATGGGGCCGCACACAGAAGTACAACTGCAGCCATTGGTGCTTGGTTAAATAAGAGCTGCACACTGCTGATTTGAAACTTCCGGTGATAATGTCCAATGAACGCGGTATAGAGGGCACTTGCAATGACTCCAGTAAAGGCGAAACCGGCTCCATGTGATGATGTTGTGATATTACCATTTGTTTTAGATAATGAATCGTAGTAAGAGACCGTTCCGACTCCGATACACAGCATTATGAGAGGTGCAATCGACGCCCTGGGGATGGTTGCTCGGTAGAGGATGAAGTTCAACAGCGCCGTGAGTGGTGTAAGAAGCAGCCGGACGAGCTGGTAGAATATGACTGATGAGTAGGCTAAAGAGAGATTCTGCAGAATCACTTGGAGACACATGATAACAGCAAGATGAAGAATTTGATGGACGGGTACTCGCTTTGCAGTGAAAACACCACAGCAAGACCGTGATGCAACCCACAAGCAGACCCCAGTGATAAAAAAGTGATAACATGCGAATATAATCTGGCAATTATCAAATGCTCCGCTGGCAAAAATGGATTTATTTGTAAATACCTGGCTCGGATTAGTACGTTTCCATTTGAGGGAGAGTGTCTTACAATTGAAACTGTAGAGAGAATGTTTACTATGACCCAGATACAAAGACGGACTCGGGACCTGAAAATACTGTAAGCATATGAGTTCAAATCGGGTAAACAGAAGGTAACATACCAGCTCTTTTGTCCTATTTCACATTCTTCTGTATGTGCCGGAGAGTTGGGCCTCGATCTGAATAGCCGCAGAGTGGACCACCCAATGTCCTCCCTTTTTGGAATTTTGCTGGGAGAAATTGTCATTTTTTTAAGTTGGTATATGTTTAACATGGCAGAGAGGTGGGTTTATATTCTTGGTGACCGACCTTGGGTGAAAGACATGCAGCTCGTAGCAGCGTAGTATCCTCTGTGGTTGGGTCAGCCGTATAAGGTTAGAGACATCTAAAAATGCAATAACCATGTGGCATGTTCGACTTTCCGGATAGATTGTTACTTAATATACGCTTAGACAAACGCCACACGATTGTCGAATCCGGAGGCGTATGTGACGAAGCATTGTACGTCCGGCATACTACTTATCAACCCTATCAACATTCAACCCCGCTGAAGCGTATATTCCTGTCTAGCCCATATGAAGCTGTCAAGGCTAGTTTAATTGAGGTTGGTTCTCAACTTGGAGCTGTCAATGATGCCGAATATTTTCCAGCCGAAATATATCACAACAGCTGATTCCAAATGCAGAGAGGTCTCAGTTACATTGGCATGGCACATTCCTCTCGAAGCTTCATAGCTTAATGAAAGAATTGGGTCTCTGTCGACAAATATATTGCGGGATTATTTTACATACTTAGAGTTAATCAGATTATTTTAATCCATGCCGTCAAGGAAGCACTTTGCTGCAACGTGGCTAGTTCAACTTTATCATCCTACCTTCTCCAGAGTATTGTACGTTGGTCACGCAATCAATATAGAAAGCGCCCCTGCCCTATGTGAGTCAACAACTGCGCAGCAGCTATGTAATCAGACCAGCTATTTGAATTATATTAACTCACTATTAGTACAACTATATCTTTACCAGCTGGTATTACTTATTTCCTCTGCCCGCACCTTTTCTGCCAACATAGCCTAACTTCTCTGGAGATTTTCGATACTGAAAGCCTCTGGAAGTGTCAAGGGGACCTACAGATGGCCACTCATGTACTTTTGTTGTTACTGACACTTGTATATCATTCGCCAGCAACTCTTCCCGGCCATTCGGCCATTTACAGCAGATGAATTTGAATTTCAGTACAACCGAACAGGAGACCTAACAGACACCCGCCATATGGGGTTAATACAGTCGTTGGACGAAATACAGACAATCTCGCACTACAGATTACGTGAATTTATCACCATCAGCGGACGACTCGCTTCTTATCTATATTATACTACATTACACAGGACATGGATTCTGACAGGACTCATAAAAGCGCCTCAATCGTTTTCTTTCTTTCTAAGTTAGATCTCGGTAAAGGATTTTTTGCTCTTTCTTTCAAGGGGCTTCCCTCATACCCGTCCGTAAATGTAGAGGCCTCTTTAAAACATTCTAATTCAGAAATCAACTACTATGTCCGTTGTATGGAACTAATTCTTTATTCTGTTTTACATGTTTAATATACGTATGGAAGACGTTAATTACCCTGGATCTTCGCTAAGGGGACGGGACATGTATGCTACCATCAGTCTAAGTCAAATAGGCAGGAATCTAGGTGACTAGGCTGGTTCATCTTCGTTATCTTGTGAACTTTCAAAATCTTTTCATATGCTATCGACCATTCTCATCATAATCAGGAAGATAAATCAAATAGATAGATCTGAATTCTTTCCTTTTTTCATCGTTTTCCATAGACTATTAGTATTAGACCTATTCGAAGTTGTTGTCGTTTTCTAGTTCATATCTGGGCAGTGCGAGATTTGAAAAACATCCCAGGGGTTATATTTGTAGAGTTGCCGAAATATATACATTGCCCCATGTTGCTGCCTTTAGCACAAATAACGCATCTTTAGTTGTATTGTGTAATGCCGTGTGGTTTGCACTTAGTCCAAGAAAGGATGGATCTATCGTCTTGGGCTGGTATGAATCTTGAACTGCCATGTAAAAGAAGGAATTTTGAAGGTATAAAGGGTATGTCATGGTGGTGAAGGGGTTTTGGTAAAATCCCGCGTAGACTGAACCATATGTCAAGGAAAGTTGAAGGGGGAGGTCATTCGGACCTTGATCACGACCTCCACAAAACAAGTAGCTCACCGTTATAGAGAACCTAAGTACTCGCAATCCCTCAAAATTTGCTATTTATTAAGGTTTATTGGAATCTGGGAGACGCTGGTTGCATATTCTTTGTGTCATTCTCTCCAGTAAGTGTTAGAATGCGTTAGGACGTGACGCACTAGTGTCCTACCCGGCCCTAAGGCTGGTTCTCATAAGGCCTCCAGATGAAAGCCAACTTGAGTTTCATAAAGTACAGAAAGATAGTGATAAAAAGGGATGAAATGCTTAAATTCACTTGATAAAGAGAATGGGCGAATGAAGATGGGTGAAGTGAAATAAATGGGTCCTTGACATGTGTATGCTTCATATCGATCAAGATGTCTCTGCTGGGTAGTTAAGTTATCGTATTGGTTATCCCGGGATAAAAGGCATCAGATCGGATTACATTTATGCCATCACCTAGGACACAACTACCCCTTCCTAAGTTCTTGTCGTCAGAAATTATCTTGCCCCCTGCGTCTAAATCTTCAGCTTACCGCCGTATAACACGTGGAAAAGGGCAAGGTTTTGCTGCCTGCACCTACTAAAACTTATTTCTCTGGTTATGGACCTAGATGCAAAATCCTGGATGTTTCGTGTCCAACTGGGAATACAGGATCCTGTAGGCTAGATCGTTAGAGCCGACATCCCCCTCCTGTCCACGAAAACGCGTTGTCCAAGCTGAGGCCTGATTTGTAGTTGCAGTGTCCACCCTGACCAATCTGAGATTCCTTTCCGTTTTCCAATGAGTGGGGAAAGGAGCCATACTGAAACTTGCCGCACTAGCCGTGGCAATCGGCTGTCTGACTACGCCATAAAGAGGGGTTGAGATGACCAGAGAGCTCTAGAACAAGGTCACTCACTTTGGGGTGTTTAAAGCTAGAAAGGATGAGCCGAGCTCGACCTCGGGAATGAGGTCCAGGGCCTTTTTCTTTAGTGTTGAACATCCATTGTTGGCTTCTTAATGCGCTCTTCTGGAGTCATGTTAATGGACTATATGTTGCCTGACTCAGATAGAAATACGCTGAGAATATCTGTGGATACAGACAACACGGCTCAGAGTGACTGCGAAGGCCTCTCTTTATAGGGTTGAAGCTAGAAAGTACGTCATCGGAAAAGTACCAATATGATCCAAGGATCGAACCCCACCTACCCCGGATTCTGGAGTGTGGGGTAAAATAGTCAAAATACTAGTCAATATCGTACTAGCTACCAGCCCTGGCTATAAGAAACCATATCCCTATCCTGGCAGTCGGTGGGTCAACTACTACCATCTTGATCCCAATCCCCACCGCACCGGCAATGACTACCATTCAGACATTTCACTCCAACGAAAAGGGCCCAACACAGGATCATCCCCCACAGCAGCAGGACGACGAGGACGAGAAACCCCAGGTTTCCGAGATTAACGATGCTTCCAACGAAGCACTCTCAGAGCCTCAGGCCATAGTCACGGTCTGGACTTGGAAGAGTCTGATCGCCTCCATCGCTCTCTCGGGGCTCTACGTCGGCTCACAGATCCCGATTTACTTTGTCGGGGGCGAACTCTCATTTATTGTGGCCGAAATCGGACATGCAGATGCCGGGTCCTGGATCACCGTTGCATATACCCTTCCGCTGGCGGCCGTCGCGCCCTTCACAGGCTACCTCCAAGATCTTGTTGGTCGACGGTATGTGACGCTGGTTGGGGGCATCTTCCTGATGCTCGGTTGTCTGCTAGTGGCTCTGGCCCATTCGTTCAGACAATGTCTTGTGGGCATGTGTTTTGCAGGTGCAGGGGCCGCCGTGGGGGAACTGGCTGCTCTGGCCGGGTACGTCAATTGCAGCCCCTCCGATTGACTTGAACCGCACAATAAGTGCTTACGGAGATAATACATTCAGTGTAGCTGAGCTAGTTCCGGTGAAGAAAAGAGGCCTTCATCTGGCATGGGTGACCGGGTTCGTCTTGCCCTTCACGCCGTACGTGTTATACTGCGAGCTTCTCTCAACACATAGCACATGGCGATGGGGGCTATGGATCTGTCTGTACGTCCGCGTATCTTTGTCTGACGCACCACTCATCATACTAACCACCAAATTCCAGTATTTGGTGCGGTTTCTGGTGGGTCGTCACCGCCCTGTTCTACTGGCCTGAATCCCAGACCCGAGCGAGAGGCGCTGCCGCAAAGCAAATCCTCAAACAAATCGACTATATCGGCGGCTTTCTTTCCATTGTTGGAACGGCCATTCTGTACGTCTGACGCCTCAACCTCCTATAGTGTGCCCGTACTAATAAATAACAACCCAGACTTGTGGCCCTCCAAGCAGGCGGCTACTCGCACTCCTGGCAAAGCGCATACGTCCTCGTCCAGCTGTTGCTCGGCGTCGCCCTCCTCGCGGCATTCGTGCTCTGGGAGTGGAAGTTCTGTAAAGACCCCATGATCCCGCACGACATGTTCTCTGGACAGCGCATCGTCGCGAAGATGTACGGCCTGGCCTTCATCGCAGGCAAGAGATCATTCTCCTCTCTTCAGCTGCTCTGAAGACATACAATCTGACATACATGCAGGAATGAACTTCTACGCCATGCTCAACTTCTTTCCCCTCGAATACCGCGAAGTGTTCAATCCGGATCCAGTACGGGTCGGCCTGCGCGCATTCCCGGCCGGAGTTGGGACGACGGTGGGCGCAGTGTTAGGAAATGCATTGTTAACATGGTTCAAGGGACACAATAAAACCATCCTTGTCATAGGATGCTGTATGATGAGTATGTGTCTCCTACCATCTAACGCGAAACAAGTCTAATTAGCGCAGCTGCGTTCTCCGGCGCTCTCGCTGCAGTGACGCCTGAACGGGAGGGTCTCTCGATAGCCCTGGGAACCATGACCGGTCTGGGCGTCGGTCTTGTGCTCGTCCCGTCAATCACAGTGGCTGTTACTGTGACGCCAGATCACACAATCGCGACATGTGTTGCACTCTCGCTCTCTGTCCGGGCCATTGGGGGTGCAATCGGATCCGCCGTCTACTACAACGTGTATCTCAACAAGGTCCAGACATATATCCCGCAGTATGTGGCTGAGTACGTTATAAAGGCGGGTTTACCTCCAGGCAATGTGAAAGGGTTTATTGAGACTTTTCTCGCCGACCCTACGAAGACAGAAGGCATCCCCGGTGTTACAGAGAAAGTGATTGAGGCGGCTACAATTGGGACTAGATGGGCCTATGGGAAGAGTCTCGAGTATGTGTGGTTGTCGAGTATTGCCTTTGGAGGCTGTGCGATGCTGCTCTGTTTGGCCGTTGAGGACATTTCAAAGTATATGACCAGTCGAGTTGCTGCGCGATTAACTTAGGTGAGATGAACCATATGCCATGTCATTATGATAGGTGTGATGGGATATTTGGAACATGATCAATTGAAGCGCTCGTTTGGATATATAATGTCAACTGTAGCAACATAAAAAACTTAAGGCCAATCAGATCAGACCATACACATATAGGCATCGTTAACAGGTCATCAAATCATAGCATCGTCAACCCTGAACATGGCCTTATCCCATCCATCGTGAAAAGAATAAAAGAGAAACCAAAATGGACAGACGTACACAGATAACAGAATATTACACAAAGAATTTATTAATACCTTTCAGCCAATCCTCAAACCGATCCGCCAATAGATCGTCACCACGTTGAGGCAAGAGTCGACCCTGAGAATCGAACCGGTCGGGAAGCTCAATTGTGGCATCCGAATCAGATTCAGGCTCATTGCGTTGTTTTGGTTTATTTTCATGTTTTTGCCTAGAAAAGGAAGGATAATAGTTGTCATGGGTTTCATGTTCGCGTCCATATCTACCCCGAGACGAACGATAGTAAGGTTCTGCAGAGGAGTTACGACGGCGACGGCCATGAGAATGCCGACGACTATGTGCGCCGAGTGATTGAATAGTAGAATCACTGTCATCTGTCTCGTACCCCGGATCCATGGGGCGGCGCAGGTCAAAAGCCACTGATTTCGGCTGCGGGGGTTGGCTCTGAGGTCTGCGTTTCCGGGAACGAGTGTGTTTTCTTGATAAGTTTACGCCTGACGCAATATATGTTAGCGTTGTTGCTGGCAAGAAGGATCCAGTCCCTAACCCACCATCGTACATGCGAGATTGGGCAGTGGCAGGGGGAGAGTTCCATGTAGCACTCACATTCTCATCTGCCCTCCGGGGCCGAGGCGCGTACGGCTCCGGCGCCGGTGGAGAAGCGTAGTTGTATGGCTGGGAAGCACCGGGTGGCGGAGGGTAGTCGGCAGGGTTATACGGAGGTGCCGTTCCTGCAACACGAGGAGCGGATCCAGGAGGGGGAGGGAAGTAATTGCTGTTGGGGTAGTACTGGTTATCGTGTGGGCCATAGGGTTCAGAGCTGTAGGAATCCTCGTAAGGCTCATGGTGATCGGTGTAACCTGTGTACAGAATGTGAGCTCGTTGTGGTCATCTGGTTTCTGAACGCATTGGCAAAGACTTACGCGGCCTATCCGCTTCCTTGTCCCCTTTCTTGCGGTCCTTGTGCTGGGAGTATTTGTGAGCAGCATATCCGACTCCGGTGGCTGCCAGAGCGGCTTCAGCCAACTCACGGGGTCGGCTGTGGTGTCTGCTGTGACTCCTACGCCGACGATGGCCATCGGACTCTGATGAGCTGCTTCTATAGCGCCCTCCGCGGCCCACACTACGACTGCGACTGCGACTGCGTGCGGGATGTCTTGAGCCAAAGCCTGCGGCATCCCGAGCCACGAGATCGGAGGCATCGGAATAGTAGCCCTGTTGGCTCGTGGGTCTGCCGTAGTAATCCGCAGCAGGGATGCTTCCCGCGACCGGGTGCTCTCCATATTCAATCAACCCCGCGGAGTCCCGAGTCGGGTCGGGGTAGATGTCGGAAGGGGCTCTGCTTCGGGATCGGGAGCGGCGCCGCCCTCGGTGACGGGACTCCTCTTCCTCCTTCTTATCTTTGTGCTTTTCATAAAGTCCTGTTGCGGCTGCTGTTCCAAGGCCTGCCGCAACCACCGGAAGAGCTTTCCGCAGTCGACTATGCGAACGAGAATGCTTGCGTCTACGCGATCGCGAGCGACTACGTGCCTTCTCTACCAGACCAGCGACAGCGGCACCTGCAAGGCCCGCACCAGCCATATGCTTCCGACGCTGGGACTCGCTTCGTTTCTCGTCCCCATCGCGCGTGGACCGCGTGGACCGGACTGATGCCGAGCGACGATGTCGCGAGCGGCTCCGTCGATCGCTGTTAGACTTGTTGCGAGCCAGGGCGACAGCCCCAGCGATGGCTGCAGCACCAAGCCCAATTTCAGCCAGGGTCCTTGCGCGCGAATGCGAATGGGACCGACTGCGACTGCGTCGGGAATGACTGTAGCTATGATGATGGTGTCGGTGGTGGGATCGTGCGCTGCGGTCATCATCAAAGGAGTGGGAGCGATGGCGACTCTTGCTCCGATAGTAGTCTCTGGCACGCGAGGCAGCATTTACGGCAATCGCGCCCAGGGCGCCCGCACCGACATCACGGCCGACGCGACCCATCCCACTAGACACATCCTCACCCTCCTTCTTCTTATGATTCCGCAGCAGTTCGGCGGCGCCGATACCCACCAGGGCCCCCTCAGCCATGTGGCGTCGGTGGTGGGGGTGGTCATCGTATTCCCGCGTCTCTTTGCGGATGTAGACCATGCTGTCGTCACTGCTATAGTCCTGGTCATCACGGCGACGAGTCGTCTGGGAGATGGAATCTCCCGGGCTCAGTTCACGACGCAAACGACGGTCGTCATCATATTCGCGCACCCTACGGTGGTAGTAATAGGCTGGTTCACGGTCTACCTCGGAGCGGTGAACGACCTCATAGTCGGACTCGCGCGGATGAGCGTAGACGGGAGCTCGCGCTGGTGGAATGGTTACCGGGTGATTCCTAGGGATGACAATCAAAATACGAGAGACTCACGTTCGTAGTATTCTCTTTCGGAGCGGTAGTCATAACCGCGAGAATCGTAGTCGACCTCACGGTCGTAGCGGGACAACATGGCGGAGTCGTCGCGGTCGGTGGATCGACGGATGACGAGCTCTCGCTCGCCGGTGTAAGGATCTTCGCGGCGATAGACGAAGTCGCGATCTCGATCGTCCTCGGATGGAACGACGTAGCGCTTGATAGTGACTGGTGAGCGGGGTTCGTCCCAGTCACGATCTCGCTCCCGTTCTCTGTAGACGTAAGACATGAGGTGGGTTCGTCAGGGGAGGTAAATGCGGGAGATATGGAACGAATAAAGAAACGTGGTGTGACAAAGAACGATGCTAATAGTCAAGTGGGGTAATCAATAGAGATGACAAATTGTATGCGTTGGACTAAATTATGGGAGGGAATGAAAGAAGAGAGATGGAATAGATGAAGATAGTGAAACAGAGCAGAGAGAAGGCAAGTCGAGTCCGAAGCCAAGGCGAGATGATGCGAAGGAGGGGCAGAGAGACACAGGCACGAGGAGGGGCGAAGGATCGTAGCGAGAAATAGTCCGAGAGGACTAGTATGAGGGGATCGACAGGTGGATCCTGAGGTGATCGGGGGTGTCCGACGGATGACGATGGGGGTGTTGGTGGCGAGAGGATGCAGATGAGAGATGAGAGATGGCGAGATGGAGGATGGAGAGGGAGAAGGTGAAGAGACAGAAGAGAAGAGGATACGCACGTGGGACCCCGTGATGTCGAGCGTGATGAGAACAATTTCCTTTCTGGTTCCAGCCCTACAGGAACTTCACCATCTGAATCAACACGATGCTTTCAGCTGGATCCATCCAACATCGTCTACTGTACGCCGGGGATTATATTTATATCTACGTGTTGTTACAGGACTTTTCCTCCTCGACATAATCATGACCTCATCAAGAACCACGCGGACTGCGCCCCATTGCCCGGCCTTATGGGGCGCTTTAAGTGGTGACACCGTCTTTCCAGCCTCTCTAGCGCATACTTCGCGTTTGTTTACGCTCTTGAAGCAGCGGTGGAACAAGTGGGGGGCACCGCCGACTACCATGGAAAGGCTTCCTCACATCGTCGGGGGCGTGGAGGGTTTAAGTCCTCAACCGTGGATGACGCACAGCCCTAAGCGACTGGCTCCAGAAGGGAAAGCTTCCCGACCTCAGCCGCATGCCGACAGTGATGACAGACAATCTTGACAGTGGGAGTCAGTGATCCACTGGGTTTACTTCGTTTCTAATGACTCGGGCTTTCGCTTGGGTCCCCACTGGGCCCCCAGAAGACCCCAGAAGACACGGTCGTCAATACTGATGACTTGCATGGAATCACCCCATACTTCTGCTACCACTATACCACAACCCAACTGCCGAAGGTGCAAGAGATAGGAAGAAATCCTCCGAAATTAACTGCCTAGCTCCTTACCCGGATCGACGTCACTAACCGATCTTCCCTCCGTCCGATGCAGGATGCGCGAGCCTTTTTTGCCACGCGACAGACTGCATGGGGTGGGAAATACGAGCCTCCAACGAAATCGTTCTCCGACTATTCGGAACTAGAATATTGGCCCCCTCAGCCACACTAATTCAGCCATACCTGACTTGCAGGGTTTCCCCTACATGTCGTCGGGTGCAATTTCGGCTTTACTTCGGACTCCCTCTCCCTCCGCGGTCCGACAGCGCCTTTCCTTATCCTACGCTCTTGTCACTGTGCTCTACCTTCCCCCTGATCCTCCCCGATGTCACGACTTCCGACCGGCAAACTTTGTTAGTTGCAGGAAGGCCACGCGATTAGCCAGGTGGGAAATTAATTGGGCGTCCCTAGGGCCGACCCAGGGAACTCCAGCGATCCGTGCCAGGTCCCATCTTCCGTCTTAGGGACGTTTCCCCCATCCGCATCGGGGATGGAGAACGTTAGCAAACTCCTTCTTTCTCCCTTCTAGAAGCCGATCCCCACGACGATCATCGTCTACCTCCAAGATCCCTGTCTGCTGGATTTGATTTTTTTCAGCTTTTGGGTCTTTTACACCGCGAAGATCCTGCGTTCTCCCTGGCTCCCCCCTTGCACCCCATGCGCACATCCGTTTGCCCGGCTTCCATTTCTCGGATCGACAAGACGGCTGTAGCAGTACCCTGGCGCCATTGGGGATTTTCCGACTCGATGATTTCCGTAGGAAGAGGACACAGGATCGTGCCCGAATGAAAAGTCAAATCTGCCGGCTACTTTGCTCGCGGTTGTTGGACCCGGCAACGTGGCCCAGAACGAGTTCGGTCCATTCCGTCATTTCGCTGATGCCGGCCTTCTTCGGCCTTCCCTTTACTGTGGGGGCGCTTCCCCGGAGGGATAGCCATACTGATCTGATGTGCTATTTTCACTATTGAGGTGTAATGCTACGTATTCCTCTCCAGGTTCCACTGCAGCACGGTCGGGGCTAAGCCTCCTGAAGGGCTCCAATGAATATGTCGCTTTATTTATCGGAGGTATAATCGGCTTTTGATGACCTGCGCATGGTTCGACGCAATTTGGAAGTATAGCATTCGAGTAGGGAGTACTCTATCATTACACGAGAGCAAAATCCCATGCAGACCGCTCTGCGACCATCAATCGCAGCCCCGACAAGCGGTCATTCAGCCCTGGTGGTACCCACCTAGGGAATGTCACAAGGGAAAGGTGATGGAGCGATCTCACTCGTGAAGACCCCTATGCTACGAAGTTTCAAACTTTTAATTAAAAAAGACACTAACAATATTCAAATCACGATGCCGATCATATCGCGTGGCAGCCCGCCCCGCCCTTCCGATCCACATCCGTTCGGTCTATCGGATTCGCTTCTGCCCTGGCGATGTGGTCGGACCTCTCCGTCCACATCTCTCTCCCTTTCTGCCCCCCAGCTCAGTGGGAAAGCTCCTCATGCAAGGAAGGTCAATTCGTATCATGTCTCGCAGGAGAGACATGGCTATGACAGGCAGTCGTCCTTGTTCTGACACAGGTGACAAGATCTCTTGAGGGCTTGCATGGGTTGCCGACAATAAGCAAAAAGGCCTAACCGGATCCGATTCCTGCAGTAGTGCGTGGCTAACAGGAACCGAAAAAAAGAAAGAGAAAAAACTAACGTGCTGCACTAGGGTCTCTTAGCTCATAAAGGACTATCCTTCTAGAAGACACTTGCATCACCTGCTGTTCCGATCAGCTGTTTCGAGTGGGTGCATTCTAGCTCCTTTCGTTAGATCGGATCTGACGTCCATTCTGCTGCAGTCCGCATATTCATGACCAAAAAATTATGAAACTAAGGAAAAATCATTTCAATTAATTAAATGGAGAGAAAAAAAAATGTCAATCATTCTGGAAACCCTCTCCCGGATCCTCAGCACGGCATCTTTGCCTTTAAAATGCACTCTCGTTCTCCCTCCTCATGAGAACCATTGTTTATATCTTTACCGTCCCACCCTCATGAACCTTCCTGTCATTTCTTTCAATCCCCACTGAACTCGTTGACATCTCTGCTTTACTTCTTTTCCTCCCTCTTTCACACACCGTGGGTTGACATTGGCACCACTCAAGACCCATACATACTTCCCCCTCATTATGGCAAGTCGTCCTGCTGGCAAGCGTCTACCCATCAGCTGTCAGGCCTGCCGAACGAGAAAGATCCGTTGCTCACGCGATGGACGGCCCTGTCAAACATGCGTGCGTCGGGGTCTAGGTGCAGAAGATTGCATCTATCTGGGTCAGCCTCGACTGTCTGCCGAAAACACCACGGCGGCTGATGCTGCCGTCCAAAATGAGCTATTAGCGCGCATTCGCAACCTCGAGGACCTGCTGCACAAACAGGTTGGTTCACAAATAGGCGATCCGCTATCTCCACAGACGTCTCCTAGTGCTACTACAGGGAGTGCCTCTGAATCTGACGGTACAGTACTCGCCGCGTCAGATTTCCGTAGCAACCCACTTCCCAGCTGTGTGGGTACCCTTCAGAGTTTCGCCGCAGGCTATGTTCGATATCAACCACTTGCTTCGCAGTGGAACTCGCCATTATTGTCTGGTGGCTCCATAGTAAACAATAGCAACTCCCTTCCGGATATCAGCTCCGAGGTCCCCGAGGAAGACGATGATTTGCAGATACCTCTGGGTAGGAATGCTATATCCCGAGAAGAGCTCCTGGCTATCTTGCCCCCAGGCCGATATTGCGACGCCTTGAAGGATGTCTACTTCCGCGTTTTCTCTCCGGTATGCTCATTTCTATTATCTCCATACACAGTTTCTGACGCAAGTTCATAGCTATTCCATATCCTACACGACCTAACCTTCGAGGCCGAATATCAACAGTTTTGCCATGACCCGAGCAGTGTTTCCACCTCATGGGTTGCCCTTTTATTCACGATCTTGAGCATTGCGGTAATAGCGCTGGATGATGACGATCCCCTCCTTTTGGATCTCGGTCGCGAAAAAACCGTCAGCCGCAACGTCAAGGCGTTGTCCTCCCGGTATCGCTCTGCCGCGCTACGTTGTCTCGCCGCAGATGGAATTGTCTCCCGTCACTCCATAAACTCCTTTCAATCCCTCGTCCTCCTCAACTACGCTCGCATGCAGCGTGGCCTCACCTCCTGGACTCTGACTGGGTTTACTCACCATGTCGCCATCTCAATGGGCTGTCACATCGACCCGGAGCGCTTCGCCCTTGGCGCTATCGAGCGCGAGGAGCGTCGCCGCGCCTGGGCAGGACTCACAATGCTCTACACTCTGCAAAACCACTCCTTCGGAATTACGGTCCCCTGCATGCTGTCTCAGGACGTGAAACCCCCGCTAGACATTAACGACGTGGACCTCCTGACCAGCAGCAGCGAGCCCAGCGGCGGTCCAACCCAAATGACCTACCTGCTACTAGAGGCACGGCTGACCAAGATCGCCGGTATGATCCGCGAAGCGCTATTCAGCTTCCCCGTGCGGTTCTCATTCGCGCAGATTGAGAGTGAGATCCTCGCAGTCCGCGAAACCTGCGACAAGCGCTACCACCTTGACAACGGGAGCCTCGAGCCTCTCCCCACAACCCACCAGGCCAACCTCAACATCCTCTACAGCGATATCCACCAGCTCTTCCTCTTACTCCTCCGCCCAGGCCTCTGTCGTTACTTGCAGGGCGAGATCACGCCGGAAACGTGCGCTGCGCGCGCAAAATGTGTCACCTCCGCCAAGGCCTCGCTGGCCATCTACCAGAGCCTCTACGACACGCCACAGTTCGCCGCCTACAAGTGGTATAACAGTGGCACAGGAAGTTTCCACGCCTTCCACGCTGCCATCGTTCTCTCCGTCATTCTCCTTTACCCAGACAATCAGTACGAATTCACTGAGATCAAGGATCTCCTCTGGAACTCGCTGGACGTCTTTGCCGCGTTGTCCAACCGGAGCAATTTCTGCAGCAAAGCCGTCCCCGTCCTCCGGAATATCATGTTCGTCCCAGCCCTCCCCCTCCCTTCTTACAATCCACACTAACAGTGAAACCAGTGACATGGCCTGTTCGCGCAGCCAACAAACCCTCATAGCGATGGACGCCTCCAGCGTCGGCGGCATGATCAGCCCAACGGGTTCATCCACCCCGGGTAGCGGGCCGGCCCCGACCCCAGCGCCATACACGACGTCCTACCCGTCACCGACGGTGGAGTACGCGTGTGAGGAGCTCTTCCTGCTTCTACATCCGCAGCACTGGATGAATGCGACGTGCGTTCCCTGGGACGGGTGGGAGTTTCTCGCGCAGGAGCAGCAGAAACATGCCATGCGGTCGGGGCTGGGATAGATCCCCTGCCTGGTGAGAGACAACGACCTTTCAGAGCCATTGACCATACATGAATGGGTGGGTGGATGGATGGCTGTCCGGCAACCGACGCGGTGTTGCGCCGGGCTCGGGCCGGTAGGATTGGGACTACGCCGGATCCGAATGAGTTTGATTGCAACGGACAAAGATACTACCAGAGGAAGGTCGACGGGCTAGGCTCTGTGATGTGTACCGGACATGTCGGGACGATCAAAACTACGATTAATGTTACGTACGAACCAAGCAAACGGTCGACTGCCTTTCGGGATGTCAATATCAAAATGAATTGAATGCTTCTCCGTTCATTCGCAATGTCGTCTTGTAGTTGTCTGCCCTGCAATCCTGCAGTAACATGCTATCCAATCTATGACTATGCATCTACATTCTCGACGGCCCGTGCCTGCGGCTTATCCTTGTCATCTGCCGTCTCCCCTGGGGCAATGACCTTATCACCGAAGGAGGCAGCGATCTCTTCGAGAGTCTTCTGCTTTGTCTCCCTGTGCCAATTAGCCACAGCTTGTGCAATATCAAAAGGGGATAACATACGGGAAGTAAAACCAGGCGATCACTAAGAAAAACAACGAACAGGCGACGAAGACATAGTAGTAATTCTCGTGAATGTTCGCAAAGGCGCTGGGCCCCGCCTCGGTGACTGCGGTACATCAGCCTTCTCTTATCTTCAGGGACATTAAGCACAGGAGACGACTTACTGGCCACATTCACGATAAAATGCGATGCTGAGGCCAAGCCCATCACTTTGCTCCGCAGGGCGATGGGTAACACCTCTGCGCCGTAGAGCCAGGTGGTACTGTTCAACATTCCGTCTAGTACGTTTAGTCAAACTGGCAGACGAAAATATGGGGAGCTCATACAGTAGCAAACAACGAACAGGTAGATTCCCAAAATGGCGAATCCCTTCCCGACACGGTTATCCGTGTTCTGAAATACGTGCTGCATGACGGCAGCGTAGATCTCGATGAGGACGATCCCTCCCAGACCAGCGAGAAGCATTCTGCACAAGCATCAGCGATATCCTTTCACAGAGCATGACTCGGGACATACTTCCGTCGACCCCATTGATCGGTGAGATACTTGGTCGTTAGGGAGTTTGTGAGGAAGGCGACCGTGCCGTAGACAGCTGCGAGAGCCAAGATGGTGTGCGCGTCGATGCCGAGAGACTTATACAAGATAGCTACACTTACGTATTAGTATGTCCCAGCGACTTGAACGAGCGACTTACTTTGGTAATACTAATCCCGTTAGCTGTATATCTCGCAAGAGAAAGACGCACATACCTGAATAACGTTGACACCCGTCAAACTCGTCATGGTCTGCACTGCAATGGACCTACACCGAGTCAGTCACTAACCCAGCCATCACAACATTGCCAACACTCACACCATGACACGAGACCGGAACAACTTAAAGATCTCCCGGTAGGAAGTGATCTCACGCTCCATCTCGTACTCAATCTGCGCCAGCATCAAGGCAAATTCCTGCTCCGTCTCAACGACATCCAAGTCCCGGCGAATGCGGCGAAACTCGTTCCGCGCCTGCTCAACTTTGCCCGTACGGATCAAATACCGCGGCGAGTTCGGCATGAAGGTGACCAGTCCACAGAACATGATCACACCCCAGGGGATCTGGATCCCCAACGGAAGCCGCCACTGCACGGGGCCATACGGCGCAAAACTGCACGCGTAACCGACCCAGTTCGACATCATCGTGCCAAACGAGATGCCGCAGCCCGAGATGCCTCCGATCAGACCACGATACCGCGGGTCGGAGATTTCGCTCAGGTAGATTGGGACTGTCGCGACCATTCCTCTGTCCGTGTTAGCACTTAACTGGGCGCTGATGGCATTAGAAGTGTCTCACCCAACGGCGAATCCGGCCAACACCCGTCCAGCTAGAAACATCCCAATATTGACCGAGGCAGTCTGGATTACCGTTCCAATAGTCACAACCACGCACATCATCGACATGAACCGCAGACGGCCGAGTTTGTCGGCGACGGCGGTTTGCGTCAGGGCCCCGACTGCTTCGCCGGCGATGTATACAGCGACGACCTGGCGGTGGTCAATAGGTTGTTCTCACAGACAGCAAACGACCTACTGCTCCCGTTAATCCCTCGGAGGGATTCTTCATGTAGTCAATCCAGCTCTGATGGGCAATCGCTGAGATCCATCAGTAACTGACCCTTCGCATGGTTACTCCGAAAGCACTCACTCGTTGTCGCAATCCCCGTATCAAATCCCTATTCACGTATTAACCCCCATGCATCCCACGCACGATATAGACTCGACTCACGAAAAGAAACGTGCCGATAGCGGCAAAAAGCGCCACTCCGAATGTATACCAGCTGCCGCCCATATTGACAAAGATACTGATGCGTCCTTCCTCAAACCAAATCGACGCAACGACACAGCAGCTGCTGGAGCTTCATATATGCTGTAACCCCCACGGGCAGCCCCAAAATAGGAAATTAATCAGCGTTGCGGTGAATGAGTAGCAACCGAGGTGCTACTAGCAAGCCACTCGGAGGACGGCCGATCGCATACCCCGGATGAGCGGGGAAGGAAGTTGAAGGATACGAATAATGCGGGGGGAACTTCCCGCTGGCGGGTCTTTTGCAATTCCTGGCAAGAAGAAGGAATGGCACGATATTGGTTTGTCGGGGGTATCCCGGTGTCGATGATATATAGGAAATGATGGGATGCATTATTAGTCGGAAGTCATTTCCATTGCATGCCCTTTTGATCCCGAAACGTGTACGTATTTGTCAAGTCTTCTTCTTGTATTATCGATGGGATGGTCGTTGTCTTCGGAATGGTTTGATATAGTGATAATGCCTGTTCAGGGTAGTCCCAAGCCTTGATATCTCCTTTTCGTTGCAGCTATACTCTTCATCAAAGTATTTCCGCTTTTTCAGATACATGGCACTTGCGAGGTGCAAAGATCTAAAGCGGCCGGTCAGAATGTTCTTGTCAGTCCCTGGCCTCCATAATCGTTTAGACTAATTGGTCCACATGTTGTTTCTTGCAAATTCCCGAGGTGACAATAACACTGTACAACTTTGAAATGCGAATTGTTTATAGCCAAAAAATCAAATGGAGCTGTGCTGTCTTTCCTGGAATCATTTTGGTAGTAGTTCAGCGGCCGGTGTTCTGTTCATTTGCATCGTTCTCTACCAGATAGTGTCCGGAAGAAGAGATGCAGGGACTCTTGCCATATACAACATTAGATTCACGAATTGACGTTATGCGCAATTAACGATCCTTCAAGAAGGGGATCTGACGAATTCGAAAATATCATCGCTGCCTTACAATTGTTACTCCATTCTTCCTAGAGTCGTAGTCACTGTTGGACATGTCCCCAATAATCTGAAACCAATCCAGACCTGTATCTTATCGATTCATTCGCAATGGAATCAACTACTAGTCCTTATCTCCCTAGTTCATGGCGACTAAACCTATGGCGAACAAACTGTCTATAGAGTATGATCCTCATCCTGTGCAAGGCTACGAAACGCTGCCTTATCTCGTTGCTAGTGAAGGCTCCTCTGTCGGGGTCTCCACAACACACGGCTGTCAATAACGATATCAGATCTGGACAAATCCTAGGAACTAATAGCCCAATCCAGAATCCCTTGGTAGCTTTCGAGCTCATTTCATAAGGACTAGTGTTGAGTTGCTAAGATGAAGCAACTTCCCAAGACCAATTCGGTAGTCTCTACGATGGTTCTGGCATACCTTGTCCCCACAAGAACGTAAGATGCACTACGAACCCCACGTTTACGGTGGATAGAGAAATAAATTCGTCAAGAGACTCATCATCTAGGAGCCATATATTCTCTTTTTTTGAATATGAGATCCTATTTCATTTTCCATTGCCAATGTCATATGCCCTCCGCCGGAGTTGCGGTGTGTGCAATGCAGGAAACCCAGAGCCGAACAAGGAAATCGCAAACTTAGAAAACAAGAGCAGCACCCTTGGTCTTCTTGTCACCACTGTCGAAGTTGTTAGCACCAGGCGCTGGCAACAGGAGAAGGAACGGAACATACCCCAGCTCGAAGTGCTTGCAGCGCTTCAGAGCGAGCTGCTTCTTGGTCTTGCAAGCAGTGCACTCGAGACGCAGGACGATCTTCTTGGTGGTCTTGGCCTTCTTGTGGAAGACAGGCTTGGTCTGACCACCATAACCGCTCTGCTTGCGGTCGTAACGACGCTTACCCTGGGCGTACAGGGAGGCCTGGACATCGGATGTATGAGCATTCTGTCGCATCGGCACCGGTCGGGGTTTTCAGTTGGTATTCACCTTGCCAGCCTTGTACTGGGTGACCTTGTGCTGGGTGTGCTTGTGGCACTCCTTGGACTTGCAGTACGTCCGGCGGGTTTTGGGAACGTTGACCTGGAAGGAGGAAATGTATCAGCGTCGAGTCACTAGGAGGGCCGTGCTTGTGAATGGGGATCTGTCCGTCGGAGAATGATCGATCTGCGTAGCCAGTATTTGTAGTATGAATGAGGTGAAGCGAAAGCATTGTCGCAGCGGTCCCTCTGACCTATCGCACACAAGTGGTCGTCGTTTGGTCGCGCTGAGGTATCTTCGTCTCATTGGTTTTCTTCCCGCGTCCCCGGACAGATTCGACACAACCGACCCGTCAGACTGACATTTTGTCGTTCTCATTCACGCCTTCTTCGTTCCATCGTACTGCTGTCTTGGTGTTGAGTAAAGCGTCGTGGAAACCGCTTCGTCCGCTGTCCGTCGTCGAGAAACGATATCGGCTTTCGTTTGGCACCTCATTCGCGAAACACGGCACGGTCGATCGAAAATCTCCAACATCCAGAGCGCCCCGAGGGTGGCATTGACAGGCACAATCAACGGGATCAAAAATCTTACCATTTTGACTGACTTGGCCGGATCGCGAAGTTGCTGGTCGTTGATTGTCTCTTGTCGGGGAAGATCGAGTTCGGCTGGCCGTGGGTTGTGGGATTTCGTTCGCTTAGGGCCCTCTTTCGGGCACCGCCTAACCGCTTTGGGAATCCCGCCAAGACCGCCTTCCGTCATGCTTTTATTCCTTTCTGCCTGGGGCATCACATCACCTCTTCACATTTGTCTATTTGTCTATCTGATCCTCTATGCATACCCTCGACCCAGGAGAACATCCTTCCCCCCTCCATACCATGACGGCCCTGTCGACAGTGCCAGCCCCTTTTCTTGTCCGACCCGCCATTCCCCCCTCGACGGCGTCTCTCGCAGCCGTGCATTAATCTGCTCCAACTTCTCAACCAACTCCTTCGCCTGCACGCCCTCCTGGGTGATGAATCGGGCGATGGTGATATGCGCCGATGGAACAATATACCTGGGGTTCATAATGAGACCAAGGGCGGTGACCTTGCCGAACAGATCCCGTCGCAGGTGGTGATACGTGTATGAGTCATCCTGCTTGCCGTCGGACAAGTGTGTGTCGGTCTCCTCCCCGTCGGCGGGTATAAAACTCAAGGCCAGGGCCGCTGCGTCGTAACTGACGACTGGCTTGACCAGGCGCGTGGGGTGCGTGAAAGTGTAATCGATCAGCTCACTCAGCGTCCCACTCTGCTGTAGATGGGAGACGAACGTGTCGACCTCCTCGGGCGTCCGACTACTCGCCATCTCCAACGTAGTCATGTGTAGATAATCCTGTGGCGTATACCACAGCGCTAGCTCTGTGTCAGCAAGAGTCGATGAGCGGTTGCACTCGGGGTTGACATGACTCACTTGGCGCTACATCACGGATGTCCTGCTGGATTTCAGCCACCAGGGCCCGGATATGCTGGGGCGGTCGAGCGTAGAAGTTCAGGTTGTTCCGGTTGTCTTTAAAGGGCGGTCCTCCATTTGCCGTGCCGTTCATCTCTTGTGCGTGCAGCCTGGACAGCGTCCCGTCGACCTGCCATCCGGGGAATTCAGGGCTGAGGAGTTTTGCCTTGTACTGGGCATTTCTGTCTGTCCGGTGGTGCTCATATCGGGCTTGAATGCGTGTCTAGCGTGTGATCGGTCAATGTAGGTCTCAGACCATACCATTGAGGTGGGAATACCGGGTCGTCCTGGGAGTCTATAAGGAGCTGGTCAAAGGGGTTGGCTTTCTGCAGAGATGGATCACCGATCTGCGACATTGTGACTGTCTGTGTGATGGTGTAATATGCGATGGCTGAGAGGGTCTATAGGAAAATGAAATTGTATGGCCTGTTCATGTGTAGGGATCTCTGCATGAGAGAATATAAACGGGACAAGCGGGGAGATATATATCGTGCAGCCCTCAGCACCGCAAACAAGCCAACATGCAAGCCACAGTCTGACCAACAACCGCCAAAGAACTCTAGTCCTACTGTCCCGACTACCAAACCAACCTCACCACGCTTCAAGACTGCATAACGAAAACTCCGACACTGTGCTGTCTCCAAACAAGACCTCAAAACGATCCCAGACTCCCCGCCCCACCAAACCCCCGCCACGGCGAGCCTTTCCGTCATCGTCTCCAACCGAACCACCAGCTCCCAGACCACTCTCCTCCTTCCCATAGACTTTCCTCACGCGCGTTGCTTTTCTAGACTTCCCCTGTACCGGTCTTCAGCGCAATCCCGCAACAATGTTGATCAAGTGGGTTCCCTCCCTGGATCCATTCTTTACTCCTGCGCCATCATCACCCGCAATCGCGACAAGAGCCATGACTGACCCGACCACCGTCTCGCAGAGTTCGCACCCTGACCGGCAAGGAAATCGAGCTCGACATCGAGCCCGATTACAAGGTACTTTCTTTCCAGTTCCCGACCTGGCTGTGTCTCCCCTCGCGCGGCATCCCCTCCGCATAACTCTCCCGCCCCCGAACACCCTCTACTTGTCGATCCCGTCACTCATGCAGTGTTCCCCAGGTGTCCCGTATCAAGGAGCGTGTCGAGGAGAAAGAGGGGATCCCGCCTGTCCAGCAGCGCCTCATTTTCGGTGGAAAGCAGATGTATGAGTCAACGCCTGTTCCTGGTCTTTCGTGTTGTCCCGGTCTGGAGAGCATCCTCGCTTACATACTGTGCGTGTTACAGGGCCGACGATAAGACCGCCGCGGAATACAACCTCGAGGGTGGTGCGACGCTGCACCTGGTCCTCGCCCTTCGGGGTGGCTATTAAACCTATGATCGATGACCCCACGCCTCCTAGAACCCACGACTGGTGCGAGCTGGAATGAGGGAAGATTCGGCATGCGCGTGTGGTGCCGCATACGTGAAGGAACGCCTGCTCAGGACGACACAAGGGACGTGTCGACTTCGATGCTTGCATGTCAGACCCTGTCCGGGGCGACGAACTAATTTTATGTCACGACAACGCAGTAATGAGAGTTTTTAACAGATCCGATGAGTAGGAGACAGTCGTATGCGTAGATTATATGCATTGATATCTCATACGGAAGGGACGTAGACATGCAGAATGCAGCGGACCATGTATATCGTGAGGTATATATAGGTATCAAGGAACCAACCATTTAAGCGCCTTTCCTTCCTGCAACTCCTTCGCCAATGAAAATGACTCGCCGTCTGTGCTATGTTTAGACTAGCCACCATGGTGAGTAACCAACGCCGCCAACCCCGGCTCTACGAGAGGATATCAATATGTGCAAAAAGCGCGCCGACCAATCGAAATTAATATCACGCCGGTTTCCTCTTTTTCGGTTGGATAAAGACACTGGGAGCCGGCCTCTTCCGTATATTTACAACGCGCGGCGGCTGCGGAGGTGTTCTGGAATCGTCGTCCTCCGCACTACCATCCATCCGGGGCGATGTCGAATTACCAGGAGTCGACAGTTGGACTCGGGTCTTTGACTGCGGTGACCCTGCAGGCAAGGGCGCTGTCATACTTGGACTTGCCGCTGCTGACGACGCCCGGGATGCAGTGTTCGATGCAGCCGGGGACATCGACGAATGAGAACCCGCGCGTGGGCCTGAAGCTATTGCCCGCAGCCTTGCTTCTCTCTCCTGCAGCGAGGGTGTGGCGACAGGGCTTTGGATCCTGCCTCCAGGGCCGCCCTGCATCCTTGATCTCCCCGGAACCCTCAGCGACGGAGTGCCGCCCGCGACAGCCGGCTCTTTGCGCCGGGGGCTTGCAGTGGGCGGGGGACGGATGTGCTCCTCGACCAGCGAGCGAGGCGCTTGTTTGACCTGGGAGGCGCGGTTGTTCAACTGCTTCGTGGGGACGGCAAGGACGTTGTTGCGCTTGGTGGCGGTGAAGATGCTCTTCTTCTTCTTTGTCTCGCGCGGGAGTTGCGGCCGCTCGAAGGACCAAAGGGGGGTTCCGCTCGGATCTGAGGAGCCGAGAGCGCTTCTTGGGCCAGCAAAGACGGGTCGGATCCCGCCTACTTTCCGGTCAAACGACGCATAACGCTGCTTGGTGGTCGGTTGCTCTCGAGGGAGGCGGATCTCCCGTCGATCGGTGACGAATTTGGCGCTGTGTTTGGCTCGCTCCGTTTTGATGCCGTCCAGGGCCATCTTCATCCGTTCAGCGTCCTCGTCGACGGCCCTCTGTACACGCTCACGGAGGTCACAGTACACCTCGTACCAGCAATCGGGGCTGTCGGGGAGTTCGTATTCCTCCCACCTGGGGATGTCGCGCTTGATGAACTCGAGCCATAACTCTTCGTCTTCTTTGATAAGGTGCGGGGATTGTAATTCGAGCGTTCTCTAGAGACATGCCGGCATTGGCGAAAGTTAGAATCGTTTGTTCAGCTGGAGCTGTAGCGCAGCGTCGAGGACAGGACGCACCAGTTTCTCGGGGCTTTCGATCTTGAGCAGGAATGGACGCGCGAGGGAGTATGGAATGGTCCCGATGTCGTTCAGAACTGAGAGAAGCACCGTCAATATGAGGAGGAGCAATGACGGAATGCTGGAGTGCATACATTTCACGTTCCTAGTGGCAGAGGCAGTAGCGAGCTGCAGGAGCGACGGCGCTGGCATGATCAAGGATCGGACCAGACCAAAACGCAGTCAAACGAGAGGTGAGATAAGCTATACCATGTCGGATCTATACGCGAGGCAGAAGAGGAGGAAGAAGACATGTAGGGGAGGGGTGGGAGGTGGTGAGTATTTAGATGTCCTGATAGTGAAGCATTGAGGCGATGACCGAATGTCCCCAAGGCGGTTAGGGCATCACATGATTTCATTGGGCGAGACCATCCAGTAAGGAGCACCTTCGCTCATCTATAGAAGTTATCGAATTCCCAGCTACAGCATTATCCCTGGGGCAGCGAGCGAAACAAAAGAAAAACAACAAAAGCAATAGCAAAGTCCGGTCATGACACCACTCTCTACGCCGCAGCTCCTCCGACGTTATTAGTTTTGCCCCCTTTCTGATGCTCGCCGTCTTTATCCCCCGGCATTTGCGCCACCCATGATGGCGGACGGATCCCGGTCTGCTCGTGGATCGTGTCCAACAAAGGCGGCAGGTTCTGCATGATGTTTCGGACAGGGGCGATGGTATCGCTAGAGCCGCTTCCATTTGCTGGACCCAGTCGTTAGCATGCACTTCCAAGAAAAGATGAACGATACGTACCCCCGGTATTCCATGAAGTGATCTTCGGCTGGAGGCCGTTGAGCGCGAGCCCGTTCGCCTTCGCCAGCTTCTCGTACGTTCCAGTCTCGAGCATGCGGAATTGCATGAAGGCTTGGGGTCCGCCGAGAACGTCCACGAGGGCTCCATACGCTTTGGCCATCTCCAAAATACCTTCCGCGTCGCGCTTTTGCCTGTAGAGTGTAGCGTCCGCTGCCTTGCTTTGACGGTAATCTAAGAATTCATTGTCAGATCAGTCTCACACGCACGCAGCAGCTCAACATACAAGCGGCATCAGCCTCCAACGTCTCCTTGTACAGCAGAGCGTCGGCTTCTTTTTGTGCCTTGTAAAAGGCCCCGTTGGAGGTTTCTTCCGCTGCTTCGCGCTCCACCCTGCTCTTCGTCAGCTGAGTCGCCCTGAGACGCTCCAGCTCGGTCTCTGCCCGTTTGGCTTCGACCTTCTTCTGCAGTTCGGCGTCTCGCTCCTCTGCCTCTCGTTTGGCTCTGATCTTGCCGATTTCAACGCCCTGGTCCAGCTCTGTCTGGCAATTGATGAACTCGGAATCGGCCTTCGCCTTTTCAGCCTTCCGCTTAGTCTCCAGAACAGCAGTGTCAGCGTCGATCTTGGAGATTTCCTGCTTAGTTCGGCCCCTTTTCTCGGCTTCTCCGATCTCTCCTCGCATGCGAGCTTCAGCAACGTCAATCTTTGCCTGGTTGGAGGCTCCTTCGTGAGCCTTCCGGCTTAAAAAGGCAAAGTATTCACTTCCGGGGGCATCCTGGAGCTCTTTGACGTTGGCGTTGTAACTGAGTTTGTCAGTCGCCTCGTATTTATCGTTGAATCAGAAGGGCACTCACATTCTCAAGCCGAACTGGTGCAACTCATTTTGGACATTCTCGATGACTACAAAAGTCAGCCTTCGAAAGAGATAGGACTGAATCCCACGCACCCTTAGTCTTAAAGATCTGCCTCTCCTTGAACACTTCTTCCATTGTCATAGTGGAAACGATGACGCGGGTTTCACCCTCGATGATGCCTATCACGATGTCCTGGACATGGTTCCGCCCTCTTGAAGTGTTGACGTCCTTGGCCACATCGTGAGAGTTCCCCGAGAGAAGCTTGGCGTACTTGCGGAGCGCCTCGCTTTCATCGTCCGGGCCGATGGTGAACACAGCCGGCAGGGAGAACTGCAGCTTCTCGACGGTCATCGCTTGGAGATTGAGCGAAAAGTCAAAGGGGGTCACGGAGATCCGGCCACACTAGGGAGCGAGTTAGACCCGACTTTGCTTTTGGAGAGGACGTGGTTACTCGTTGAAATGGCCATACTATGGCCTTTTTGCAGAGCCGAATGTCCGTGATCCCGGCTCCGGTGAGCACGAGATATTCGTTCGGACGTGCGATTGCATACCTGGACTGCGTGTTAGATAGCGTTTGTAGATTTACCCTACTGATAGCGGATAGACCACATCTTGACTGGGGTTGGTACTGCTGCTGGCCTTCTAAGCCCAATGATGAACACACCAAGTGGGATACAACCCTATGGTGAACGACAGAAGCATATGAGGCGAAGGAACTATCAGGGGGTGGAAGAGCTTTCAAGTAGATTTTGTAGGTCACTTAAGTGATTCAACTACGAACATCGGACAAGGCTGCCTAGGCTGATGCGAAGGTCAGAGGGCCATCCACAGGTGCTTCACGTCCAAATTGCTTCATGATCATCATATAATGACAGCCAAACTCTGTCTAGTCTTCACTTAGAAACAAAAGCTATGTCGCTCGGCCAACAATAGAGCAGCTTGGATGCAAGGCTGCATAGCCGCCCACTTGGGAACAACGCCCGATAGGGCACAGGATGAGCGGACTCAGCCTATCATTTTTGAAGTAGCCTTGGAATAACTTCAAGGCTGATTTGCCCAACTGGCCTTTCTGACTCAGATTGTTCTTGTGATGGACCAGAGTGCTCTTGGACATGTTCATGGACCGCCCCTATACATAAATCGGAATTATGCATAATATGACATAAGCGGCGCAATGTGATCCCACCAAACAAACACTGCAAACAGACTCCTTTATCGTCATAATTATGGCGGGGCCAGAGCAGTTCAACTGACCAGCTCATCTCTACAGTTTATGAGGACAGACATACTCTGTCCTTGATCCCGTGGAATACCCTAGTCTCACCGAAGGTATGTTATACCTGGTCGACAGCAATCCAGCCTTCCGCGTCGATGCGCGGTATGGATTGCATTGACCTGTTCGAAATCCTGTTGCTGGATAACATTGCAAGGCCCGTGTAAACCAGGGTATACCAGGATTTTGCTAACAAATATCAAATAGAAGACAGCTCATCATGGCTCCCCGTTCCCCATTGGAGATCGCTACCGCATCTGTTCAGCGCTTGGTCAAGGAGGAGGCGTCTTATCACCGTGAGCTCCAACAGCAGACCGAGCGGATCCAACGACTGGAAAGCGAAGCCGGCGATGATGAAAACAGAGAGTACATGCTGAAGCAGGAGGTATGCAGATTGGCCTAGAATCTGCGCGCCGAGGACTAATGAGATACAGCGGCTTGCTCTCGAAGAGACCAAGAACGTGCTTCCAAGCCTGAAGAGTAAGATTGATGAGTCGATAGCGAAGCTCGACAGCCTGCTGGTATGTTCGACGGCATAAATTTCCAGACTGCTCGCTCGCCACATTGCTAACACTGCAATAGGTCGAGGAAGGCCAGAAGGGCGCTGAGAGCAACGTCGAACACATCAACGCCGCAAAGGAAGCTATTGCGAAGGCTAGGACGGCCGAGCGTGAAATCGCCTGAGTTATGTCGCAGGATTTTCGACCAGGAGCTCAATGTCCATATGTAATGAATACTACGCCCAGTCAGGAGGTGCACATGAATGGGAAAACAATCAAGGCGGTTGATAGATACACCTAATGTAAAACAACAGATTGTACTTTTGAAATTGACATAACCAACGCCGCCAATCCTGACTCCATTGCCTTTGGATGATAAACCCGTAGTCAGATCATTAAGTGGTATCCATTCTGTCGCCACTGCGACCATCTTGTACTTCCTCTCCCTCCTCTAGCTCCTCATCCCCAGTCACTTCGCCTTCATCCACCATAGTCGCATCTTCTTGGTCCGTCGATGCCCGTTTCTCATCTTCCGCAATAGTGACTTGTCGTAGCGGTGTGCCGGGACCATGGGCGGTCGTCCGTTCAGCGTGTAGACCGAGCGGTGATCGACTAGAATCGTCCTGACCGTGCTGGGAGGGAGTCATACTGTCGACCTCCGGGCGCGGGGTGTTGGCGCCGCTAGATTTTCCCCTTGAAGGAACATCGCCATCGTCACCCGCCTCCCCTTCCTGCATGCCTTCTCTGCGCTCGACTTCCTCCTTCTCGTCGCGAATGAGCCGGCGTAGCTGCATGCCCTCTTCCACGATTCGGCCAAACTGCTCGCGCCGCTCCGCCCATGTCTGCGCGTATTCCTTGCTCTCCTTCTCTAGCTCTGTGATCTCCGCGCGGAGTTTCTGGAGATTGGCTTGCTGGTCTTCGCGGGGCTTGAGTAGTCGATTACTCGTGATCTTTTCGGCCAGATCATCGTAGCTCTTCCGTAGCGCCAGAAGTCGTTGCGCCTCCTCCAGCTGGGATCGGAGGTCGGCGGTGTTGTCCCGGACCGACTGCATTGTCTCAAGGATCTGGAGCTTCTCGGCGGCATATCGCTCGCGTTCCTTCTCGTTGCTCGTCAGGAGAAACTGGATGCGGGCAATGCTACTCTCGAACGCAGCAAAGTCGAGGGTCACGTCCTCGCGGAAATGGCGCCATTCGTCGAGCCTTTTCTGCTTCGTGGATTCGTCGACGGCGGCGGACTCTTCGTCTGTTCCGTCCGGGGGAGGCGTAGGAAGCGTTGCATGGGAGACGAGGGATTCGGGGTTGAGGATGCGCTTGGAGACACGCTTGAAGGGCTTTTCTTCGACGTTCAAGAGACGCGACTTGTGGAGATTATCTGGGGAGAGGGAACGGTCAGCACAGGTGAAGCGCAAAGGAAGCCAAGGCCACGCGCACCTTCGTCTGGTTGACCCAGAACTCCGTAAGACGCCATCGTATGCAGGATCGGCCCCACGGAGCGTCTGCAGTCGATAGTATCGATAGTATTTCACCGGACAGAAATGCACGAACAGACGGGGGGAGAGTTCGGTCGCCGAGGAGGAGGTGAGCTTTTGAAAAGGGCCGATGCGAGCGGTCGGTGGTGATGCGGAGGAAACTGCGCCAGGCGGAAAACTCTCCACTCCGTACACTCTCCCTTGCGCTGGTGCACGCTTCTGCCAACTCCTGGGCCTCCAGGCTGGTACGCAACAGATCAATGCCCAGGGCTTTTTAAGGGTCGGTGGTCGGCTGTCTCTTCTCCGTCTGTGTCTGCGTGTCTGACGATGGCGCTCGTTTCTTGGCTCGCCCGCCCATAACCATCGTTTGATGTACGCCCCGGTCCGCATCTATCGGCCCATATGAGACCGGACAGACGCCGAAGATCTCTCGGTTATTAATTACAGTCATGTTTCTCTGATGGAACAATCCCTCCATCCGCACTTCTGGCTGTCCCCGTCATGTCGGAGATGTACTCGGGGCTCCATGTGGGCCAACGGTTCAACTCCCTGGAGGAGTTCAAGGCGTTGGTCAGAAGCATTTCGGTCCGACAGCATTGGGAACTGCGCGTGACGCGGAGTAATAAGAAGAGCGTGGTGATCGGCTGTCGGTCGTCGAGCAATTGCTATTTTCGCGTCGTGTGTCGCGCGAACAAGAACTCTACTTATATCAGTAGTCTTCAGGACAGCCACAGCTGTCGGAGAAACGGGTCCTCCGCATCCAAAACCCCAGTGCGCTCGGAAGTTTCCCATGTGCGGTTTCTTCTCGCCGAAATCCCCAAGCTTTTCGATATGAGCAGCAACATCAAGGCACAGGATGTCGTGGATGCTGTGAAACGCTACCACGGATATCAGATCTCCATGCGGCAAGCACAACGCGCCCTGATCAGACTGCAACAGAAACAGCCTCAGGGACAGGGGGAGAGTGCCGAGATTATGGAGTCTAGCGGAGACGATCACCAGGAGAGTCAACTCCCTGTCTCGGGAGAACAGGCTGAAGGCTCGGCTTACAGCAGTCTTTCTGGACAGAGATGGTTGCCAGAAAACATTCAATCTCATCTGATCGACAACAGTATCCAACAGGTAGATATCCAACGTAACCCGGCTCTCCAGCCTCCGTCATTGCAGCCGGACACAGTGCATTTGCAAAGTCCGCACCCAGTGGCATCGTCCCATGTCCAGCATCAGCCTGATATTCAACCACAAGGCCCGTCGACGCTGGGAAGCGCACTCGGCCACCAAACGACTCCCCATCCGTCTCTTTATGCCGTGCCCACGGCGACTCCGACATCTACCCAGGCAGGCCAACATCGGCCCCAGAGACCGCTTCCCGACGCTGCACCTCCCTCTGCATCGCAGTTGCTCCTTACGAATTTCAAGATTGAATTCACATGCACGACCTGTGGTGCGTTTAACCAGAGTTTCTTCCCAAATCACGGAAATGTCACTGGTGGGGGTTATCTTCCTCCACATGCGGTCGCCAACCAGCCAAGCAATGCGGAAGGAACAGGGCCTTCGGCTCAGACAGTTCAAGGGAACAATGGCGGTGACCGAGTTGGCGAGAGCCATGGATATGGTGCGGATGCCACTGCAGGCACGCGTGGTGTCCGGGCTCCATGGGGCATTGGGGGCCCTTGAGTCTGAATTTCAGACCCTGAAAGCATACGGCGTATAGATTCCCAAGCAGCGGACCGTATGAGCCAACGAGACTCAGTACTGAGATCGGTATTCTGGGCCCACTACTGGAATTAGATTTGGTTACGGCTTCTTTGGTCGACCAGAGAAGACGTTGAACAACTCACCTATGATTCATACTGCGTTCCCGGTCCTTAACAAGTGGAGTAGGTTCATTATTAGCTCACATCACCGGCAGTTGTACCCAAGATACTAACGATTGACATTGCATAGACCACGGACACTGGTGCATGCCGATATGGATTAGGTGCATCGGTAATCCGCCGACTGTTCTAGATGCCCTGACCTGTCATGATACGACTAGCTGCATACTTCGATCATCGCCTACGTATCCTCTCTCCTGTAGCCAAGAAGGGGAATATTAAGAGCTTACGCATAAGAACGGACCTCTCGTGCTTCAACATCTGCGTACGTACCTGACAGTGCAAATTGAAGCCATTATACGACCGCTCTCCTACAACATGTACGGAGCATACCCACTACCGAAGAAAGTATGCGTTGGTCAAGCTAGTACCAAGGAACCTGTCGGATTTAAATCCACCTCCCGTCTCGGCGGAAAATTCCCGATAAGATTATTCTCCTCCCTCATCGGACCCCCGAAGGAACATCGGAGCGCCGAAATAGCCAACATCAGGTCCACCCACAATCCCCTCTGAACGACATGGTCCACGCTGTGTGTGGGGCCTACTCACTCGCGGAATAGGCCCCGTCCTCATTGCTTGGTTACTAATTAGGACCAGCGGTCCCGGATGCTTTGTGGGGATGAGCGTACTTCGGCACCAGGTTCGGCCGTCCGACCGTCCGACGATGGCAAAGAAAGAGATAAAAGGATGGCCTCTCACGATGCGTCATTCTTACTAGGATCTGGCGGTGTTGTCTGGAAAAAATTTTTCCTATCATTGTCTACTCTACTTATATATGTTGTCCAATCCTTCCATGTCTAGCGTTTTCCTTGTCTAGGTGTACATATTCGAAACCCAATTCCCGGCCAAAAAGACTTTTCTGGCCTCGATTGTTCATGCCAATGACGTGTCAATGTTGATCCAGCATCACTTAACTCTACGTGAACGGTGTCCCTGCACTCAGCAGCAAGCGCGGCAATCTATCTTGGGGTTGCCACCAATGCCCTCGTCAGACGTTCCAGAAAAGTCCCGTTTAATTGAATAGGAGCTGGAATAGAATGGATAAGCAGAAGGCCGCCGAGAAGGCCCTGCATGACCAGACCAATATTCTACCAATTGGCCAGCTGTTGGTCGTTTTCGCGGGTCTTGCTGTCTCCCTTCTCATTACATTTGTCGACCAGAATGGCATCAGTGTCACACTGCCTACCATCGCCGAGGAACTGAATGCGGCCAACACGATTTCCTGGGCCGGAACAGCCTCGCTAATCGCAAACACCATGTTTTCGGTATTGTACGGCCGACTGTCCGATATCTTCGGCCGGAAGATTGTGTACCTCTCTGCACTGGGATTGCTCTGCATTGCCGATTTACTATGTGGTTTATCACAGAACGCCCCGATGTTCTATGTCTTTCGAGGACTCGCTGGTGTGGCGGGAGGAGGTGTCACTTCTCTGACGATGATCATCGTCTCGGATATCGTGACACTGGAGAAACGGGGCAAGTACCAGGGCATCCTGGGTGCATCTCTTGGAATGGGCAACGTTATCGGTCCGTTCATCGCCGCAGCGTTTACTATGCGGTCGACCTGGCGCGGATTTTTCTGGCTTATCTCTCCCCTTGCGGCGTGTTCCATCGTGGTGGGCTATTTCCTTATTCCGAATAACGCCCGTAAGGGTGACTTCCGTGAGAAGCTGCGACGGATTGACTACTTTGGCATCATCTCGTCGTCTATCGGAGTTATTTTCCTGCTCATCCCAATCTCCGGTGGTGGCTCATACTTCCTCTGGGACTCTCCTATGGTGATAAGTATGCTGACCATTGGAGGCTGTGCTTTGATTTCTTTCGTATTCATTGAATGGAAAGTATCCGTATTGCCTATGCTTCCTGGTAGGTCTCGCAACCGTCTTCCCAGACAACGCCGCATTCTAACTACCCTCTAGTGGAGTTTTTCAGAAACCGAGTGATCTCAGCGCTCTTTCTGCAGAGTTTCCTCCTCGGAGCCGTATACCAGTCATACCTCTATTACCTCCCGCTGTACTACCAGAACGCTCGAGGATGGTCACCTCTCGTCTCTGCCGCCCTAACAGCGCCGCTCGTCGTGTGCCAATCGCTCGCCTCCATCGCCTCCGGACAATACATATCGCGACTGAAGCGGTACGGCGAGGTCATCTGGGCCGGATTCGGCCTGTGGACACTGTAAGTTGCGCGGGCCCCTTTCTCGAGTCGTCAGTCTAACGCAGCCAAATATAGTGGCGCAGGGCTTATTCTTCTTTACGATCACACCATTAGCCCCGGCGTTATTGTCGTCATTGGCGGCCTCATGGGCATAGGGATCGGATTCACCTTCCAGCCAACGCTGGTCGCCTTCCAAGCCCACTGCACCCTGAAGCAGCGCGCGGTGGTCATCTCGGACCGGAATTTCTTCCGCTGCCTGGGCGGTGCATGCGGTCTCGCCGTGTCGGCTGCGATCCTGCAGGCGGTGCTGAAGTCGAACCTGCCGGAGGGGTACAAGCACCTCTCGCACTCTACGTACTCCCTCCCCGCGCGTTCCGGGGTGTCTGACTCCGACTGGGCGCAGATCGTCACTGCGTATGTGAAGGCGTCCCATGGCGTTTTTATCTTACAGGTACCTCTTATTGGGGTGGCGTTCCTTGCTTGTACCTTGATCCGGGATCGGGGTCTTGAACGGCCGAAAGATCCTGACGAGATAGAGGAGGAGAGGAAGAAGAGGGAGGAGGTGCAGGGGGAATCTGCGCAGGGGCCGGTCAATCCTTCGGATTTGGAACGTGGTGAGAAGCAACCGGGTGCTTCATTTGCGGAGAACGGGAATCAAAAGGGAGAAAAAGCATAATACATTGAGCATGATTTGGTGATGTCTGCATTGGAGGCGTTTGAGTGAGCTTTGTACATATCTTGATAGACACTGCATTTACATAATAGACAATTCAGCCAATACAGAAAAAGAATACTGTAGTACGAAGACTGTGGTATTATTAAAGATATTTCCCGCTAAGCTAAGCTGTTCATTGTATATGTGAGGTTGATACCATCAGTCTTTACATTAAGATAAGTTCCGGTATACTTCCGCACTCCAACAAAGACCTTTATTAATAGCATGGCATTTGACAACAACGAAAGACAAAAGGTGTTCTTATCCTAGCGTCAAGTTCCTTTAACCGACCGGGGATTACCCAAGAGAAGTATATAAATGCCCTCAATTCCCAGCTTCATCCCAGAATCCATCTCCATCTGGCTTCTCTCAACACCGTCTCTTCAGACACCTTATCCTACCAAGAGCCAGCCATGGATCAAGCCACCTGGGCTTCGCTGCCAAACGAGATCATTTCGATGATCGTTCAACAGTGTGATGCCCCTACTCTCCAAAACCTCGCCACCGTCGACCGACATATGCACGAGCACGCGTCCAGAGAGCTTCGTCTACGTTTACAAATGGCTAATTTCCAGCTATACGACACGGATGAGGCCAGAATTGCGGATGTGTTGCATGGCCGTAAGGATCCTCACCCTTTCCCCCAGCTCCCGGATGATGTAGTTACTGATGTGATCAACAAGGGACAGGTGGATGCCTTTCGTCTTTTTCTCAGCTGGGGTCTCAATATACGCATGTACAACAGTCTAGGCCATTCTATCATGGGCGTTGTCTTTGAGGCTAATCACGACGCGATAGCGGATTATCTGGTCGACAACGGCCATCTGACAGCAGAGGATGTGACCACACCCATATTGTCGGTGCACGTTGGGCCATCTCTGCTTGATGCTGCAGTTGACGGGGGAAAGGGTCGTGCCGTGAACCACTTCATCGACCTCGTAGGCGATGGTATCGCCGAAGAATTTGACGAGGGACTGATCGTTACCGCATGCAAGACATTGCCCGCGACGACTCTGAAGCGATTGATGGCGATCAACGTTCAGCTGATGGACGGTAATCAAGCATCGCTTCGCAATTCCCTCTGGAATCGAGACACAGGCGCGTTCGACATTTTACTCGAACTGACTCCCCAGCCAACTCTCTATGTCCGCGATCATTTCGGTGAGACAATCCTTTTCGCAGCTCAGAACGCGAAGAATCTTTATGCAATGGAGAAGTTACTAATCCTGGGCGTTGACCCCAACGTTACGAATTGGATATTTCAAAATGCACTGGGTCTGGCCTGTCTCTATCTTGATCTCGAGCAGGTGACACTTCTTCTCCGGTACAATGCCAGGCCCAGGGTTGGCAACTTTTTCGTGAGGGATTCTACCTTTCACATGTTCGCAGAGGGTCTATGGAGGAATCGGGAAGACCTTGTGAATAGTTTTCGGTACGCAGAAGCCCAGGAGATCTACGATGTCCTGATACGCGCAGGGGCCGCAGGAGAGTCTGGTGGTGGACGGGGTTTTACTTTCGGAGAGATGTTCCGTCTCCGTTGTTCTATAGGCTATCTGGAACTGGAGGAATACGAGGATCTCTTTTCATGATGCAGCGTACTGTATGATCGAATTTGAATGTCAATGCTTCCTCGATTGTGCTACTCGTAGTTCGCCAGATGTAGATGTAGATGATATCGATAAGACCGATAAGCTTATCGATAAGCCTCCACCGCCTCATCCGCCGCTTATCTCTCCGCCTCCGTCAACTCTACAACATCATGCATCCATATCTACCGCCATGGACATCCCCGATTCTTCCGCCCCAAAGTCCTCCTCTCCCACCCCATACTTCAATCCGCGAAAACGCGGCAGAACAGCCTGCACGCGCTGCAAGACGCGCAAGCAGAAAGTCAGTGGCGTCGACTGCGGTGTCACTCTTGATGCAGACTGACACTCTTAGTGCGACGATGATTATCCGGTCTGTTCCAACTGTCAAAAGGCCGGTACCGAATGCGACAAGGCCATAGTGCGCCAGGACAATGGCCAACAGAATGAGTAAATTGCAGCAGTCTGTCTCGAGTGAGAAGTCCATGCTAACCGCCGATAGTAGCTACACTCGCGCGCTGGAAGAGCGCATTGCCCTCCTCGAGTCGCAACTCGAATCAAGGCCTACAAACCCCAACGCCAGCAGCACCGTGACGCATCCTGTCGCTGCTTTTCTCTCACCACAGTATCAGGAGACCGTACCACCGGGCACCTCCGCCGCAGGCGTCGACCACAACGCCGTGGGCGAGCTGGTCGGCTTTCTCGCCTTGAACTCGTCCGAAGCTCCGGCGTACATCGGCTCCAGCTCCGGCCTCTCCCTGGCTGCCAATCTTGGCGAGATGGTCCAGGCGACGGTGTGGAACCAGGTGCTAGCGCCGTCGCGCAGTGAGCAGGAGTCACCCGGCGCCGACGGGCAGGGCCGCGGGAGCAGCATGCAAAACGGGTCGTCGTCAGGCCTGCCGCCACAGCCGTCGGCTGCGAGGAACCTTCACCGACGCCCGCGCACGCTGCGCATGGAGGAGCTGCTCGCCAAAAGCACCGAGCCGCCCAACGATGAGATGGGCTCGCGCATCCTGCACGCCTATCTCACGCGTCTCCATGTACGGTACCCGTTCCTCGACCGGCTCGAGCTGTGGCGGCTCCACGAGGCCCGCTGGCGACTCGCCCGAGCCAAGCGCGATGAGCTCACCCAGGCCGAACGCTTCGGCATCTTCAAGCTGTATCTGGTGTACGCCATCGGCGCCACGACCATCCAGCTCAGCGAGAAGTACACCTACGTGCCGCCGGAGGTTCGTCCGCGTCCATCCACCTTCCCATGCCGGTACTAATGTCTCCAGCGGTTCTACATCACCGCCCTCCAGCAAGTCCCTGCCATGTGCGAGACCCGCTCCGTCGAAAACATCGAGGCCATGACCCTCCTTGTCGTCTACCACCTGCGCTCAGCCTCCAGCCAAGGCGTGTGGTACATGATCGGACTGGCCATGCGCACCGCCATCGACCTAGGCCTTCACCGCAAAGCCAACGAGATCAACCTCGACCCGGTCACCGCGCAGATGCGCCGCCGACTCTTCTGGACCGTCTACTACCTCGAGCGGGTGGTGTCGATGTCGCTAGGGCGCCCGTTCAGCATCGCAGACCGGCACATCGACCTCCCACTCCCTCTCGACATCGACGACGACGTGCGCGACCCGGCACTCTTCACCCGGCCATCGCCGCCCTCGCCGTCATCCGACCACCTCACGACGCTCACCTTCGCCATCTACCTCATCCGACTGCGCCGCATCGACTCCAAAATCCAGCACAAGATCTACCGCGCCGACCGGCCCCTCCATACCCTCCGATCCAAGATGGACGCGCTCTTCCTCGAGCTCCAGCAGTGGAAGGACTCGGCATTGCGCCGCTTTCCGTCCCACGACCTCGACTACCCCATGCTGCACTACAACCGCGCCCTGCGCCTCCTCATCCAGCCCTTTCTCCCCGCCCTGCCCCTCGCCGACCCCTACTACCACATCTGCCTCCGCGCCGCCGGCGACATCTGCCAGACGCACAAGCGCCTCCACCAGACCCTCGAGTACGGCCACTCGTTCCTCGCCGTGCAGACCGTCTTCATGGCGGGCATCACCCTGCTGTATGCGTTGTGGGCCCACGCCGCCGCCATCTGGTCCGTCCAGATGAGCAACGACATCCGCGCCTGCTCGACGGTGCTGTTCGTCATGGGCGAGCGCGCCGCCTGGGTCAAGAAGTACCGCGACGCCTTCGAGCTGCTCGTCAACGCGGCCATGGAGAAGCTCGAAGGCAACGCCGCCGCCAAGAACGTCGGCATGGCCGAGTTGATGGCTGCGCAGAGGCCAGCCGGCGCAAGCACGTTCAAGGACCCGCTGTCCGCGTCCGCTGCGGCAGCGCCAACCGCGGAGGGCCTGACGACGGGCAGCCCTGCGCACACTCAGCCACCCCACGACCCGGCCGGTCAAGACCACGGCGTGCGCATGGCTCTACAGCTCGCGCCGTGGATCGACCTCGAGGAGGACAGTCCGTTCTGGATGCCGGATTTCGAGACGCTGGAGAGCCTATCGGGGAATCTCTGGAGCGGCGGGGACCCGGCCCCGTTTGACCCGGTGTAGCGGAACAACTGATGTATATACTCATTATCCCGTGCCCATACGGAGTACAAACGTAACTATTTACAACATGTACATATGCTCGCCATCGCATCACATCGCATCACATCGCAGCGACTCATCACATTCCCGGCGCAACCGCCTTCAACCCCTTCGCAATGCGCTGGATCTGGCCCGCATAGTACGACTGCACCCGTTAGCCAACGCCCCCGCCTACACT
Source organism: Aspergillus ambiguus (assembly GCF_047715705.1). Classification (NCBI taxonomy): domain Eukaryota; kingdom Fungi; phylum Ascomycota; class Eurotiomycetes; order Eurotiales; family Aspergillaceae; genus Aspergillus; species Aspergillus ambiguus. The sequence continues at coordinate 23,385 of NW_027395551.1, read as the reverse complement.
TCACCACCAACCGGGAGAAAACTTACGCTCTCGAGGCCCGCACCCACCCCCCGCACAGGGACCAGCTTCATATAAAACGGCACCGGCACCGCATTCAACGGCAACCGCGCGTCCTCCTCCGCGACGCTGTCATCCAGCAGCCGCCGCGGAAACGCCGGATCGACAGCCGCCGGCCGTCCGATGCCCACCAGATCGCACGCGTTCGCGTCGAGGGCGGCCTGCGCGCCGGCGCGCGTGCGGAACCCGCCCGTCAGCATGAGCACCAGGCTAGGGTACCGGCGACGGACCTCGGTGGCGAACTCGAGGAAGAAGGCCTCGCGGGCGGCGGTGCGGGCGGACTTTTTCGGCTGGTCGATGCCCATCATCTAGATCGCGTTGGGATTCATTGTCTCTTCCAAAGGTACAGGGCAAGTAAAGGGGAACGAAGGAGGGGGGTGTTCAACCTACCTTGGGATCTTCGTACGACCCGCCGCTCACCTCGAGAAAGTCAATGCCGGCCTCGGCCAACAGGCCGATCTGCGCCATTGTGTCCTCGAAGCTGGCGGAGCTGTGGTCGGCGGAGTTGAGCTTGATGCCGATGGCGAAGGAGGACGGCACAACGGCGCGGGTCTGCGCCAGGATGTCGAGGACGAATTTGGCGCGGGCGGCGGCCGAGCCCCCGTAAGCGTCTGTTCGTTTGTTGGTCTGTTTTCTTTCTTAGCATTCGCGCCCCGGCTATCACGTGCGGGACGGACGTGGATACCTTCGGGTTGAGGAATTGGTCTGTCTCGTCAGTTAGCCTACGGACGACGCCGCCGAAGAGGTGGGTGGAAGGAGGATGCGGTACCGATCAGATAGCCATGCGCGCCGTGCAGCTGCACCCCGGAGAAACCACTATCGGCCATCAGGCGGGCGGTGTCGACGAACTTGCGGGTGACGGCGTCGATGTCGGCCTGCGTCATCTCGCGCGGCGCGGGGAACACGAGCCCGCCGATGGCTCGCGCCAGCCAGTCGTCCCCGACGGACAGCGGGATCGGGCTGGGCGCGATGGTCGGCGCGAAGATGCCGCGGCGGCCGGCGATGCGCACCGACTGGCGGCCCGGATGGCAGATCTGCACGATGGCCGGGGGCCCGTGTTGCTGGCAGGAGGAGGCGTAGCGGGCCCAGAGGTCGACCAGAGCGGCGTCGCGTGCCTTGTCGGTGTATTCGGCCGGGAGGGCCGGATCGAACGGCATGCCGAGGTGGTTGATGTCGACTTGGACGTTGCCTGGTACCCTTTGTCAACGGTCGTGCGGGTCTCCGAGGGGAAAGGGAGCGGATGGTGCGCACCGGTGAGGACTCCACCCCATTCGCCTTGGCCCCATTTTTCGTAGACGGAGACGAAGTCGGCGTTGGGGGTGTTGGACCAGCCGGCCATCAGCTCGGCCATTGCGGCCTGGCGGAGGTTAGCTGGGCGCGGTGGGTGGGGGATGGGTAACGTACCTTGACCAGACGGTTGGGGAGGACTAGCCCGCAGGGGAGCTTGACGGAATCACGTAGGGACATGGTGGATGAGGTGGTTGTGGTTATGGTTGTGGTGGTGTAGTTGTGGAGGTACAAATTTTATATGGAGATGTTGAGCCGAGGCATGTGGTTCGTCAGGGACGAAGTATTTCCAGCACCTTATACCTTATACCCATCCAAGACCAATGAGCACCCAGCTATATTCCCCCCTGCAGGAGTCTGTGCAGATATCGATATTTATATCTACAATCTACCACGCTCTACATCACCGGTACGTGTCGACATCTCGCACCGGCGACATGATTCTCTCCGTCCCCACTTCACATGCAGGAACCGCACTGAATTGTCCCGATGCCGAGTCCTCGGGCTGATGGATCCCAGCAAGATGGTTCGGTCGGATCGGCCCAGCGGACGTCTGTTCTCCGCTGCAGAAGTGGGGATGGAGGGGCTTGATAAGAGGATATAAGAAGGGGGTTGATAGTCGTAAGGCACTCAATTTTGACGAACTACCAAACAGCACAACACCCAACCAAGTCCATCGACATGCCAAAATCGTATTAGAAGTAAGGGGGTATACAGGAAACGGATGCGATCCCTCCATGCGTGCTAACTCGAAGCAAACAACAAACGCGCTCCAAATGACATCACATCACTCATTCAAGCCCACCTGACATGCCGCAATTAGAAACCATGGAAAGGAAATGCCTCGAGCTGGGCGCATAAGGGGGAACGCGAGAAGGGGGAAGAGGAAGAGGGAAAAGGGAAGGGGGAAAGGGGGAGGAGAAGGAGCATCCCCACGGCGTCTTACAGCTTCGCATTCTTGTCGTGGTCCTCATTCGAGAGGCCGTTCAGCGCCAGACCCGTGGACCCCAGACTCGACAGCAGGGCGCCGACCTCCCGCTCCAGGGCCAACACTTCCGCGTGGGCGTCGTACATGCGCGTCTTGATCCACGTGTCCAGAGCGTCGTCGTTCATCGTGCGCAGCATCGTCTCACGGTCGACCCCGGCTTCCTGCGCCGCCCGGATGACCTTGCGCGCCACCACCACGCTGACCTGCCGGATGCGCGTCAGATCCGGGTAGAGGAGCCCGCGCTCGATCTCCTCGGCCGTCAGCGCGGTGGAGAGCGCCTCGCCCGAGGCGTAGATCATCGAGTCGGTGACCCGGACCGCCTTGGAGAGGATGGTGCCCATGCCGATGCCCGGGAAGACGTACATGTTGTTGCCCTGGCCCGGGTAGTAGGTGTGCGTCTCGCCCTTGGAGTTGGTGAAGGAGAGGGGCTGGAAGGGGGAGCCCGAGGCGAAGAGGCAGCGGCCGTCGGTGTTGGTGACGGCGCTCTCGTAGTCGCACTCAGACTTGGACGAGGGGTTGGAGAGCGGGAAGATGATGGGGTGAGTGTTCCAGTCGGCCATCTTGCGGAGGAGCGGCGGGGTGAAGACGCCGCCGAGGGTGGACAGACCCATGAGGATGGTGGGCTTCACATGGTCAACGACCTCCTCGAGGGTCTTGAACTGCTGGCCTTGGTTGTCGTTGCGGGCGAAGTAGACCTTGTGGTCGGCCAGCTTGTCGCCGCGGTCGAGGGTGACGAGACCCTTGGTGTCGACGAGGTAGAAGCACGCGCGGGCCTCATCCTCGGTCATGCCCTCGCGGACGAAGAAGTCGACGATCTGCTTGGCGACGCCGACACCGGCACTGCCGGCGCCCAGGAAGACGGCGCGGTGTTCCTTGCAGGGAAGTCCCGAGCGCTTCACGGCATTGATGACACCGCCGAGGATGACTGCACCAGTGCCCTGGATATCGTCATTGAAGCAAGTGTACGTGTCACGGTACCGCTCCAGAGCCGGGAAGGGATTCTTGAAGTCCTCGAATTGGATGACAATGCTGTACGCCACATCCGTTAGCTTTCTCCACATCTGGTCGGGAAAAGTTGGGGGAGCTCGGAATGTGTGAGTCACACAGCTCCAACTTACCCAGGCCAGCGCTCGGTGAGAGCAGCCATGAGCTCATCCATGAACTCTCGCTCCTCCTCGGGAGTCACCTTGTCGCGACGACTGCCCATGTAGAGCGGGTCTTCCCGGAGGGTCTTGTTGCTCGTCCCCAGATCCAGAGTCAAGGGGAGAGTAGCCTCGGGACGAATGCCCGCACAGGCCGTGTACAGCGCCAGCTTACCAATGGGGATACCCATACCGTTGATGCCAAGATCACCTAGACCGAGAATTCGGGAGCCATCGGTGATGCATGTGATCTCCACGTTGGGCTGGGGCCAGTTGGCGATGACTGCAGCGAGATTGCCGCGATCTTCCCAGCTAAGGTACATGCCTGGGAGGAGGAAGGTTAGCGCCCGGGTTTAGCTCGTCTGCGGCCGATCTCGACCAGGGATGTGAAACAAACCTTCCGGCTGCTGGTAGATCTCGGACCATCTCTGACAAGCTTCTCCAACGACGGGAGTATAGATCAGAGGGGTGAGTTCCTAGTGACATGTGAGTTTGGAGGTCCACGAATTGGTTACGGCCGAGCACAGGAAGGCTTCGGGATGGCCTTTTCGTGATGGTTCCGGACATACCCTCAGATGGTCCGTGACCAGGCGGTAGAAGAGATGGACATTGTTTTTGCGGAGGGTGCTCAGGTAGAGGAATTTGTCGATGGGGGTTTGCTTGAGGGCCAATTGAGCCAGGCCTGGGGTTTTGGTTAGCTGGGTTAGGCCTGATGGATAGAGAAGCGACATACAGCGAGTTTTCTGGACCTCGTAGGATTCGGCGCGCGGCGGAGTGAGTCCATAGGTGCGCAGGTATTTGCGAATGTAGGGCGGGTTGGCGGTATCGAAGTTGTCACTGGGCTTTTTGTCAGGCGACATGATGGAGGATATTGAGGTATACAGAGCAACAGAACAGCAACAATGAGAGTACACAAGATATACAGGAAGGTATACAAGAGCTTTCTTTTTTTCTGGTAAAAAAAAATTGCACGGGTAAAAAGGACTTACACGGGAGCCGCATGGTTGACATACGGGGTCGCGTGGACCGGCCGGCTTTGTTGGGCGGGAAATCGAGCCATTGGGGAAGTTGGAGACACCAGAGCAGTGGATGGACTGGCAATGGAGGCAGATGAGGAGAAAGAAACAGAGGATAGACGGAGGAGAGGGCGTGAAGGCAGAGGACAGATTTTATGTCGGCGCATTGAGCCCCCCTGAGACCGAATCCACCACATTCCGACAGTCTAGAGAAGGAGACGGCCGTTGTGATCTTCTCCAAGTCGGAGGTCTGAGAGGAAGTATGAGCAGGGGCTGGACGATGACTCTGGATCGAGCATCGGGAAGAGTCGGGGAGAAAAAAGTGCAGTAGTGGATCACGGGAAGGGATTGCGGAGAAAATGATGAGGCATTTAGGTGGACTGAGTGGTACACGGTAGATGTTATCCTAGGGATTGACGCTGTCTAGTGCGTTAGTCTCCCTGTACGGCCCTCCATTCTACCTAGGAATCGTATGTGATTCATTCTCTACACGTTGGATATACTTCCCTGACTCTCCTCCCCCGGTTTCTATTGACGATTGTATTGTTGTCGATCAGCGAATGGAAAATTCTGGACGCTGACTAACTTCCCGTTAGGGTATCGCCGACTCCCCGCAGTGTCGGAACTTGCCCGATTCCGGTGCGGGCCCTTTCCTGTTTGGGACCCTCCCGACTATATCGTGAGGGATGTATAATCGATTCATATCCCATTAGGTACGAGTATACCTCCGTCGCCCTTTTCCCATCACTGCTCGCTCCGTCGACACCTGTGCGCTGCGGCCACCAGACTACAGGCTAATATCTCCGTTAGTCCCGACCGGGTCCGGCCGATATTTCGGATCCATCCAACAGCTACATCTATCCTGTCCTCCTTGGCTTCATCGGAATCCATGCACAATCCTTCCACACGCAAGCCTCCCATCGGGATCGACTCTCCTCCTTCCCCTCCATCTCCCCTCCCCAGCATTTTCACCGCAGCCCCCATGTTGCCAATCCCGATCCCATGCATCGTCGTACGGAGGACGGGTCACGATGCCTCATCAACTCCCGATGTGGAGCTTCGGAGTACTCCAACGCCCGCGTATGCGGTCTTGAGCCATTTTTCGCCGCCTGCATATATCGCTCACCTCCGTCCTTGCGTCTCGGCTCGCCCCTGCAGACCACCATCCCAGTCGAGCTGAGCTGAGCTCTCCTGAAGTAGTACATTAGTAAATCCGGAGTCGACCAGCCTAGTCCTCTCCGAACCCTAGACTCCAGCTGCGACCAGGGATATCCACCCCCGGATTCAACTCGCATGGTTCAAAGCTTGTTCTCGATCTCGTTGCTGTCCCGGACTCTGTCCGCTCCGTCGTACTACGGGTCTGGTATGCCCTCTACACGGTACATTCCATCCCCTCCCACAGGACTCGCTCTACACTGTACTCTCCATCCTACCCTTTTGTTGGGGCGGCCGATCGCTCCGATCCTTTTGCCTAATCCCATTCTGATTTTAGCCGTTGGGGGGGATCTGTGTTTCGATGGGTTACTCCGCACCAAGTTTTTTCTCCGCACGAAGAAGTAATATGTACTACTGCGTAGGCAACTGTCTGGACGAAGTACGAAGAATGATGCGTCCATGCTGGGCAACCCTAGACCCGATGTCTCCCGTCAAGGCAACGAGCCTCGTGACAACATCGTCTTCAGGCTTCAAGGATTTTTGCAACATTTAAAAAATACTCTCCACCGGAATCTCCAATTTTATTCTGATTACCCCATCCGAGCAGAGCGATCATTACTGCCTGAGGCAGAAATAGTCCTGATTTGGACTAGTGTAGTCTTGTAGGGAAACTACTCAACAAGCACGCTGTAGAGCTCCAACTCCAATATCCCGAGTATCCTCGAGCTCCTTGACCCCCAGTATAGAATCCGGTATCATTCTATACTCTCTCTGCTTTCATCATGTCCACGTCCTCTTCCTCTGCTCTCACTGTTCCACGGCGAGCTTGTATGGAGATCACCTGACCAATGACGCAACGCTGAAGCGATTGGATAGCTTCTACCTCCTCCTCGCCAACATCATCCATTCCATACCCAACCCCCAGTCATCATGTCGCGAGAGACTGAGCCCCTCCTCCCTCGCTACGAGGAGGACACCTCCCGTCAGCAGTTCCTCCATCAGAAACTGCATTCCTACCAGATGCTCCGCGCCCTGTCCGAGGGCTACATGCCGTCCAACGACCAGCTCATCGCCAACCTGCGCTCCCTCCTCGCCGCCGAGATCCTCAACCCGCGCGCCCACGAGATCGGCTCCGTTGGCCGCCAGCTCACTCGAGACGCCCGCACGTACATCCAGCTTCTGATCGAGCTCTTCCGCGACAAGAACCACGCCGACCAGATCCAGGACTTTTTATGGCATCTGCTCCGGTCCAAGGCCTCCCTCGACCCGCGCCATCTCTCGCAGCGCGCGTCCACCGCCAAGGCCAGAGCGGACACTAAGGCCGGTGCGTCACAGCTTCACTTCATCCCCCATCCACTTCCCAAGTGGATAGATGTGCCACGGTGGACGGGGTTAATTAGTCTACAGCGTACGACAGCCTCCGTACCGTCGGAAGCCTCCTCCTTACCAACGCCGACTTCCGCATCTTCGTCGAGGACCTCACCACCGTCGGCCGCCAGATCTTCTCCGACACCGCCTTCGCCCTGTCGGAGACCTCTCAGCAGGTCGGGAAGGACATCCAGCCGTCCACCGATGAGGTCAGCGCAGTTCAGGGCGCCGCGGCGGACGGGGACCGCGCCCCGTCGGGCGAGGAGCTGCGGGGGGAGGTCGCCCACGTGGCGCAGGCGGCCGGGGATGGGGCGGCGCGCACGGGACAGGTGACCGTCGAGAGCGCCAAGGAACATCTGGGCGGGCGGGAACAGGAGACGCTACTGCATCGGTTGAAACAGACCGTGCTGAACCTTCGCGACCGGACAGATTACTCGGATTCGGTCGCCACGCTGGCGCAGCTGGTGCAGCGTTATGCGAAGGCGTACGCGAACGTCACGGCGGATGTCGTGGAGACGGCCGAGGAGGAGGTGGACATCAACGAAGATCTCAAGCTGGCGATGCAGCACTTCTGGGCGCTGCTCCGGTCGTTTGGGGACGCTGAGGCATGGACGGTGCTGGAGCAGAAGTTCCAGCAGGTGGCGTCGCACGCAAACAAAGACCCCGAGTTTGAGGAGCTGATGGGAGAGCTCGGTGCGTCTGTCCAGGAGATGTTGACGGATCCAGCGTTCTTTGACGACGCGCCGGAGAAGATTAACGAGCTGGGCGAGAAGTCGAAGCAGGTCGGCGTGGAATCTGGCCTCCGGCAGGATATGGACGCGTTCTTGGTGCAGGCGAAACGGGCCATCCGCACTGTCCCCCAGGACAAGACAGTGTCGAAGTTGATCGACGCGACGAACAAGTTCTACCGGGACGTCCGGGACGGCTACAATGACCGGAAGGGCCAATTGCCCGCGGATCTGTGCGAGGTGTTCCTCCCACTCGTGATTCGCAGTATTCAGTATATCCCGATTCCGCGGTTGGAAATATCGGCGCCCGAGCTCGATCTCTTGGTGGAGAACCTGATCCTGGAGCCCGGCCATACCGTCAATTTCTCCTCATTTCTCCCATATCGGATGCACATCACCACGCGGAACGACATTGACGTGATGAAAAAACATTCCAAGCGAACAGTGATGGACCTGAAAACCACCTTCACGGTCACCGTGATGGGCCTGAACGTCAGTGCCTCCGAGTTCGGCTACTGGATCCGTGCCCACCCGGGTCCATTGTTCCGGTTTAACGACGAGGGCATTGCGAGTTTCTACCTCGACCGTCGGGGCATCGACATCTCCCTCGACATCGAGGTGGGTCGCGAGCGACTGGAGCAGGTATTCACGCTCCGCGGCGTGCGCGTGCGGGTCAACAAGCTCAGTTACAAGGTGCAGCGCAGCCGATGGAAGTGGCTTCTCTGGCTGGCAAAGCCGTTCCTGAAACACCTGGTGCGCAGGGTTTTGGAGAAGAAAATTGCAGAACGCATTGTGGACGCTGCTTTTGCGCTGAATCGCGAGCTGGTCTTTGCGCGGGAGAGACTGCGCGCGGCGAGGATCGCCAACCCCCAAGATCTGGTCAGCTTTGTGCGGGCGGTGTTGGCGCGACTGGTCCCTGCCCCTGATCCGGATATCGAGGCGCGCATTGGCGTCGAGCCCCCGGGCAGTGGGGTGTTCCAAGGCGTTTATGCTCCAGGCAGTCTCGTCAAAGTGTGGCATGAGGAGGCCACACGGGCGCAAGAAGCCATTGAGGAGGGTGATGAGAGTGGGGGGTTGGGACGGACATGGCGGAATGATATTTTTGATGTCCCGATTCGGGGATCAAGATAGCATAGCAAATATTCAATGGCGTTGTGGTTTGGGATGCTGGGGAATGTATGTAGAAGTATTGCGTAGGGAGAAGTATGCGATAAGCGATAAGCACACGTGACTCGGTCCGGGGGAACGATTAACCGTTGCGGCCACCTGGACGATTGTATATCGATAACTCCAACCTCCAACTCTCCCTCTAACACTACTCCCTCCCTCACTGCCTTCTGAGGTCTTGACTGATCTGCAGAACTCGAACGCCGCATGTCTGCAGGTGTTCCCCTTGGTCTTGAATTCCCCCAAACCAAGCCACTCTTTATCACCCCATTGCGTTCAGGTATCACACGCCTAACCAGATCTATACTCCGCAACCGTCCGACCTGATCCATTCTCGAAATCCACGAGCTGCACCCGCAGCAGCTCGTTAAGATGCTCCCCACCATGCGTTTCATCTGTCTTTTCCTCGCGATCACCCTGTGCCTGGTACACATCGTGCTAGCGGCGGAGGACTACTACAAGATCCTCGGGCTGGACAAGTCCGCCTCCGAACGGGACATCAAGCGCGCCTACCGCACGCTAAGCAAGAAATTCCACCCCGACAAGAACCCGTAAGGCCCAATGCCTTCCCTCCCCCCTACCTCACCTCCCCCTTCCTCAGAGACTAACCTACCCACTCAAACAGCGGCGACGAGAATGCGCAGAAGAAATTCGTCGAAGTCGCGGAAGCCTACGACGTCCTGTCGACACCAACAACCCGCAAGATCTACGACCAACACGGCCACGAAGGCGTCGAGCAGCACCGCCAAGGCGGCACGGCCGGCCGGCCGGCGCACGACCCGTTTGACCTGTTCTCGCGGTTCTTCGGCGGCGGCGGACACTACGGACACGCGCCGGGCCACCGCCGCGGGCCGGACATGGAGTTCCGGGTCGGGGTGCCGCTGCGCGACTTCTACAACGGACGTGAGGCGACGATCACCCTGGAGAAGCAGCAGATCTGCGACGCGTGCGAGGGCACGGGCTCGGCGGACCGCGAGGTCATCACGTGTGACCGGTGCTCCGGGCGCGGCATGATCATCCAGAAACACATGCTGGCGCCGGGCATGTTCCAGCAGGTGCAGATGCCGTGCGACAAGTGCGGCGGGCAGGGCAAGAAGATCAAGAAGCCGTGTCCGGTGTGCCATGGCCATCGGGTGGTGCGGCGCGACGTGGACACGACGTTCACGGTGGAGCCGGGCATGGCGCAGGGCACGCGGATTGTGTTTGAGAATGAGGCGGATGAGAGTCCTGATTGGATTGCGGGCGATCTGGTGCTGATTATTGAGGAGCGCGAGCCGCAGCTTGGCGAGACGGACAGCCAGCGTACTGACGGTACGTTTTTCCGGCGCAAGGGCCGCGACTTGTTCTGGAAGGAGGCGCTGTCGCTGCGCGAGGCGTGGATGGGCGAGTGGTCGCGCAATATCACGCACCTTGATGGCCATGTCGTGCAGCTGGGGCGCAAGCGCGGCGACGTCGTGCAGCCGTTGGCTGTCGAGACGGTCAAGGGCGAGGGCATGCCGTTCTATTCGGACGGACATCTCCATGATAGCCATGACGATGAGCCGGGCAATCTCTACGTCGAGTACACGGTCATCCTGCCGGACCAGATGGAAAGCGGCATGGAGAAGGAGTTCTTTGCGCTGTGGGAGAAATGGCGCAAGAAGAATGGCGTCGATTTGGGCAAGGACAGTGGGCGGCCGACAGCATCGGTCAAGGACGAGTTATGATATTATAATCGACCGTAGATGTATTTCTACGCTGTACAGAGATTGGCCTAGAATAGAATACTTCCTAATGGGACCTATCTGCAAAAGGGCATTGTCATTGCTAGGGTGCGACCTCCAGAGTATCCATAATCATTATGGCTTGTATAATGCTGCATTATCTGACATCCTGTTCTATCTTACTCCACCACCGACAATCTCAACTTATATCGATCAGACCATGACAGAGGTAACTCCCACAGAACAAGATGTTGGTCAAACTACTGTGAACCAACCTCTTACAACGGAACCCAGTCAATCAGCGCCTTCGCAGAAGTTATCCCGCCCTACTATCATCGTAAACATGACTTCCCTCTGTCTCTCCGTCACATGTCCGCTCTCGACCTCACCATTGGCACCACTGTCTTGCCCACTATCGCTAGGGGCTTTGGCTCCGATGCTGGTTACACATGGATCGGGATTTCCTTCATCGTAGCATGCACGGCCATCGTGCCCGTCTGAGCTTCGGTGGCCGACATCTGGGCCCCGAAACCCATAATCCTCGCCGCGTTGGTAACCTTTCTGGTCAGGAGGTGGATCTGTGTGGTGGTCAAGCAGCTCTCAGCCTTTATTCGGGGACGTTCAATACAGGGTCTCAGGGCAGCGGGAATGGGAACCTTGTCAATATCGTCAGCGATATGTTCTCCCCACGTAATAGAGGCTTTTATCTGGCCGTCACGGCCAATATTTGGCACGTTGGGAATCCTGGTGCCTGTATCACTTAATCCCATTACCCAACGGACTCTATTAACGTCCATTATGCTTGGTCTTTTCCCCGTACTTGCCCAGCTGACATATCGGTTAATTAAAGACCGAGTTGAAATTCGAGCTGCTAGGTTCAGTGATTGGCAGAGCGCTAAGTAGTCTGGTATGATTACACTCAAGAGGCCCTTACCGTTTAGTTTCAGAAGACATCGCATTTCCCTAGAACAGCCTATATAGCTTTTTCCAGAGTGTGCCTCTTTGAGACAGGACGGGTCGAAACCTCTTCTGCCCCTGCAAAACAAGTTCACTTCCAACGCCTACAGCATGAGCCTAAATAAACTTCCGAAAGAGCTTAGACATTATACAGTATCGAACCAAATTTGCCAAATGATCAGTATCTAGTACCTATTTAGTATTGTACAGTAATATTCAAAATCAGATATATCGCCACACTCTGAGTTACTTCCTGAACCATAACTTGGAAAACACTAATCTACATCTGGATGGGCCTCGACTGCTAATTTCCAGAACAGATCTATCTGGTGTTTCTCATGACGCAGGTCTGATCTCTCCTGCCCAAGCAACGGTAGAGGTTCATTCTGACGTCAGATACCAATATGAGAATATAGAACCGCCCTCGCCATATTCTCATTAGATAGCTCTAACTGTCTACTATTCTCTGGAGATTTTATTATTCGAATATGAAGAAAACTATATTGGTCATTGGTGGAACAGGTGCCCAGGGGGTACCTGTCGTCAAAGGTGCGCTGAATATATCATGTCACAATTGCTAGCTACTGAATTGTTTGCCAGCCCTGGCTACTGGGTCCAATTATGACATCCGCGTTATCACAAGAAACGCGTCCTCAAAAGATGCCAGAGCCCTAGCAAGCCTACCAGGCGTATCGATCTTCGAAGGAAATACTTACGACGAAAACACTCTCCGTCATGCCTTTAAAGACATAAACTGCGTTTTCGCCAATACCAACGGCTTCGCCATCGGCGAAAAAGCAGAGATATACTGGGGCATCAGGCTTTACGAGCTAGCCCGAGAATTCAAAGTCGAGCATTTTGTTTACGCAGGTCTGGAATACGGTTCCAAGCTTAGTAATTTCGATAATAAGTACAGATGTGGTCATTTGGATGGGAAGGGTAAAGTCGTGGATTTTATCTCCGCCCAACCAACATCACCTATGGCGTGGTCTGTTTTGACGTCTTGCATGTATATGGAGTCTTTGTCTGAATTTCTACGGCCGTTCCCTGATCCTGAGAACCCAGGTGTGATGGTCTTTGCAGCGCCTCTTGGGGAGGGGAAGTGCCCCCTTATCTACCTGGAGGATTACGGGGCATATGCGAGATGGATCTTTGATAATCCTGCTCAGAGCAATGGGCTCGAGTTGCATGTTGCGACTGAGGATATCAGTTGGAAAGATCTCGCATCTGTATTTTCGGAAGTCACCGGCCAAAAGGCCATGTATAAGGACGTCAGCTTGGATGAGTATTTCAAGCTTGGTATCCTGGACCCGGAAATGATAATTGGTCATTCGGCTGATCCAAATGACTCGACTTTACTCACTTACCGGAAGAACTTCTCGGGGTTCTGGAATACGTGGAAGGACAACTTGACCAGCAGGGACTATCAACTGTTAGATAAGATTTTACCAACAAGGGTGAAATCTGTCAAGGAGTGGATGGTAAAAACAAATTATAGTGGACATCCTGCGCCGCTGCTAAAGGATTACCGGGACAGGGTTGCGAAGACATAGTTGAAAAGCGAGTGGTATGAACTTTGTGCCTCACGTCGGGCGTCTAATGATTAAGTTGATATGTTTTGGCACGAAGTATGAAGGTAATAAGTCGAGCTGCTCCTTGCCTACCTAAGTAGTCCTTCCATCAATTTCCATTGACCATGTAAATATCTGTAGGTACAGATTACCAAGTACAGTATAATCGATAGGTATCAAATAAAATGCATCAATTAGGTTACATGATATCATTAGTTTACTTGTGCATAGCCTCTTGCAGATGGGCGCCCTGTCAAGTTCCGACCTGCCCTGTATTAGCGCGGCGTACCTAGGTCACTATACGTACCATATTTCCCCTGCCAGATGGGGATTTGCTAGTAAGGCTCTGAGCACCTCTGAGTGATCAGTGACCGCTCACTGATTTCTCAGCGATTACTCAGAGACTGATCAGAAAGGACAGGCTCCACGGGAGAAAAAATTGCAACCTTCCATATCGAAGGCGGACACAGGGTTCCCAAACAAGTTCGCTGGATAGATGACGGAGATCGAAATCCTCCACTAACAAAATGGCCCCCGAATGGTATCAGAAAAGAGACAATGTGACCATGCGGGGTAGTGAGTTATACCTCTTGATACATTGCGCACGATTTTAATAAAATGATATCAATGACTGATCTCTTTACCGAGTGCCGGATTTCTACAAGTGCTTATAATCTGATCAGATCTTCAGGGCATAGAGAGATCACAAAGGTCAGCCTGGGCAGGAAGAGACTTATCTCTCGCATAGGTTGATCGCATAGGTTGATGAACTCTTTGCTTCAAAGTGTAGGAGGTATCCGGGTTAATAAAGCATAGCATAAGCTAGAATCAATATTGCTACGTAATATGCTATCTGAAACTTGCTGTTTGGAATCATGGATCACTGACCCACCCTCCATCAACAACATATGTGCTTCCTGTCACTCCGCTGGCTTCATCACTTCCTAGAAAGACAATCACCTTTGCAACATCCTCAGGAACAAGATCACGCTGCAGGCTTTGGTTCTGGAAAACCTCGGCACGATATTCGGGCGTCAAAACTTCTGCCTTCTGCCTCTCTGTCGCAATGGCACCAGGCATAACGCTATTGATTCGGATATTGGAAGCTCCAACTTCTTTGCTTTGAACACGTGTAAGACCCATTATTGCGGCCTTACAAGCTCCATATACTGGTAGACCAGCGGCTGGTATACGCCAGGTGATGGATCCAAGATTCACAATACTCCCAGCCCCGATGCTCTTCATCCCCGGAATCACAGCCTGAGAAAGAAAAAACACATGTCTCAGGTTGGTGTTGACGCTGAAATCCCAGGCGTCGGGCGTGACATTCTCCGTGTCAAGTCTTGCGCCGCTGCCCGTTGCCGCTGCATTATTGACCAATACGTGTACTGGTCCATGATCTTCCAATATGGTGGCTGCAGTTCTTTGCAACTCGGGAAGGTTTGACAAGTCACAACGGTAGAACTTCGGGGTCTGGATCACAGGGCCTCCGCGCGATTCGGCCTCTTTCCTTCGCGAGGTCACTTTTGCGGTGGTTCTCCGCGCTGCTTCTTCGGCGATATCCAAGATGATGACTTGGCTGCCTTGCAATGCAAAAAGCTCAACGGCTGCGGCCCCGATTCCTTCCGCACCACCAGAGATTAAAACTGTCTTGCCACGCAGGCTAGGATAGATCGCAGGTGCTGCCATAACGAGTTTGCTGAGGGGTGAAGTTGAAGCGGGGAAACTGGCATAATGCATGTGTCTGGCTTTTGACTGGGTGTCAAGCTTCCTAAATAGGATAAAACCGAGGGAGTCGGGTATTTCCTACTTTGGAATGGTTCATCCCTATATGGCATTTTCCGGTTTGTAGGTTCCAAGTCTACTATAAGCACTACGATCGAAATTCAGTTGCTCATGCGCATACAAAACAAGCGGTTTTCTCGAGGGATCTCTGCAGTACTCTATATGGTAAAGAATATCTTCTCGAATATTTTCTTTCGCCATCCACTCCATCACCATGAATGCCACTCGGCACGAGCTATCTGCTCCGCCACTGTAAGAAATTGCTGAAGTTTTGGCATCGGCTCTTCCTGAAAATTATGCCTCATCTTCGGCGAATGTTTTTGATTATTCCGACCTTCGCCAACCACCATTCAACCTCGCTTGTGAAGGTCTTTCCGGGGCAAAGGTGATCGCAGATATCAGCGGACAGCCGAATCTCTTCCCTCAGCCGCGCCTCCACAAAAACTACTCTCTCATCAAATGCGCTGAACTGATGGGCATGACCCCAGACTAGGGATCCCTTATAGGAGCTGGTGCAGGACCAAACCATGTGCATCGTGTACCATCCGAGCTTGCTCCAAATCTGTGCTGGAAAAGTGGGTTCGAAAATGTCAATACTAATCATCTGCAGTTTGGCGATGGTGCTTCTGGATCAACTGTGAGTACCCACTCTCTATTAACCCTGTACGTCTATCTAACAGAAGGAGTGCCCGCTGGAGGTATTGCCATTCTATTCTAGCCTTCTTCCTCAAGATACCAAACCAGAAGACTCCTATCTGCGCCGGCCTAAAGGTACTCGACTGGACTGGGAGTCTTCTGATCGTAGGCGGGACCCTGATGGCCTTGTTGGACCTAAACTACGGCTGTGTCAATAATCCATGGGACTCATCGACAGTCGTATGTCTGATCGCATTTGGCTGTTTGGTTGTCGGCATATTTGCCCTCAATGAGTGGAAGACAGCCAGCAGACCCATCATCCCTCTACGCCTCTTTTCTTCCATCCCCAACGTTGCAGCGTACGTGGTATTTGCCTTCGATGCCTACGTCTTCATGAGCATGCCGTACTACCTACCTCTGTACTTACAGTCGGTCCTCGGCGCAACTGCCCTGACGTCAGGGGTATATCTTGCCCCACTGATTGTCGCGTGTTCTCTACCCGCCGCATTCGCGGGCTTCTACATTTAAAAGACGGGGAAGTACCTACCTGTTTTGTTCGTCGGTCGGACACTCACGGTGCGGGGCGTCGGACTCTTCGTTTACCTGGGCTCGGGCAGGCATCTAGGAAAGCTGTTCGAATTTGAGATTCTCGCTGGTGTTGGCGTCGGTATTACTATAGACGTGCCCATCCTCGCTGCACAGGCAGTGGCACCAGCTCAAGACACCGCAGCTGTGACCGCGACAATGGGCCTGATGCGGTCTATCTTCATGGCTATACCCGTTGTCACAGGGGGTGTGGTGTTCCGGAATAGCATGCCCGATGTACATCCGGGGCTGGTTAAGGTGTTAGGTGAAGAGAGAGCGAGCTTGTTTGACAGTACTTATGCTTCAGTATATGTAGCTAAAATTCATTGGTTGGCTGGGGACGAGCAGGAAATGGTGCGACAGGACTATCATCATGCTCTGAGGATGGTTTGGATTATGGTATATTTCCCTTGTTCCAACTGGCAGTTGCTGACTGTCTTGCAGTATGTGGCATTCTCCGCGCTGGCATTGGTCTTGACCTTCTTCATATGCCCATTATCTAAGCAAGGAAAACGGAGATGTTTTGCTGGGCACTATTAGAGGGAATTCAAATGGGGAGGAGGCAAGAGAGACTGAGCCGCAGGAGTTCCAAAATACGTAATAATAGACAGAGTTCGTAGCCCTTGTATTACTATGCATCCACAGAAGTATAAAGCTAGAATCTACCGACTGTCTACGTTTAGTTTTGTCTCTACGTTTAGTTTTGTCTCCTGGCACACATACACAACTATTCCCTATAGGTATAATATGCAACGTCTTAAATATTACTGAAAAAAAAAAATGGCATTGGCATTTTGTCCAACAATTGCTCTGTAAACCATGTTTTTAAAGGTACTGGTGTAGCGATATGGCATCGTAGTTGCCTATTACATTTTTGGTGGGTATCCAACGCTCGTCGATCATATCTAGTTTATATTCTCCTCAATATGGCCTGAATCTTGGATTCAGTAGATAGATGTCCATCAGTAACAACAGCAGAGGATGGTCTAGGCACCATTATGAGTCCAGCGTTTTGGATGAGAAGGTATATTTGATTGATCGGTTTACCTAGCAGCTTGACGCACCGTCATCTCAAGGACGTATATGTCGAGATATCTGGAAGATCGGTTGTGTAAAACAGGTATTTTATTTGTAGTTCTACGAGAGACTTTGGGATGAACAGGCACCGATGTCACATACCCAGTTGTCGAATTAGCATATCAGATAACTCGCTTGTCTGCTAGCAGAAGGCTGTCAGTTTTTTGGTGCTCCGATTTTACTCTCAGCGATAATGGTGTTTGTCCGTTCTAATCAGTGGTCGGAATATTCGGGTCAATTCGCTGATCAGCTAACAGGAGACGAGCAACAGACTTATAACCATTTTCCGTCGCGTACCATAATGGTGGTCGTCCATGCTCGTCTTCGTTGTTTGGATCAACTCGCGGATCAGCTAGTAGGAGCCTCGCTATTGTCTCAGAGCCACGATATGCTGCGAACGATAGCGGTGTTCGCCTATCTTCATCTCTGGCATCTGGATCGACTCGTTGGTCAGCTAGCAAGAGTCTGACTGTTGTATCACGACCGCTTTTTGCTGCCCATGACAGCGGTGTTTGCCCGTATTTATCTCTAGCATTTGGATCAACTCGCGGATCAGCTAGTAGGAGCCTCGCTATTGTCTTGAAGCCATGAGATGCTGCCCACAACAGCGGTGTTTGCCCATGTTTATCTCTGGCATCTGGGTCGACTCGTTGGTCAGCTAGCAAGAGTCTGACTGTTGTATCACGACCGCTTTTTGCTGCCCGTGACAGCGGTGTTCGCCCATATTCATCTCTGGCATCTGGATCGACTTGTGGGTCAGCTAGCAAGAGTCTGACGGTTGTATCATGACCGCTATTTGCTGCCCACGACAGTAGTATCCGTCTGTGTACAGGGCCACCAGTGTTTGCATCAATTCGCTGGTCAGCGAGTAGAGTTCTAACAGTTGCATCATGACCGTATCGAGCTGCTAGACCTAGTGGTGATAGACCAGTGCTATTTTCCCTATAAGGGTCAACCCGCGGATCAGCTAGTAGGAGCCTGACAATTGCCTCATGACCATGTTCAGCTGCTAATAATAGTGGTGTTTGTCTGGCGTAATCTATACTATTAGGGTCAACTCGCTTGTCACCCAGTAGGTAGCTAACGACAGATCGACGGCCATTTTGTGCTGCCACGGATAGTAATGTACGCCCGTCTTTGTCACTGTGATTTAGGGAATATCCTGTAGATTCTAGCAGGATAACCAGCAAAGCTTCGTCACCATGCTCTGCTATGTATGACGGCAGGCTTCTTCTAGGTGAAAATTTAAAGTTACGTCCAAGAGATATAGGCCGAACTTCACTTAGAGCACATGGTCTGTGAAGGTTGCCAAGTCCACGTCTAGAACACCGGTTGATTTCGTGATGTCTCAGAAAAACCTGGAAAGCTTTATTGCTCTCATTTGCCAAGGCTGCAAAAAGAGGGGGGCCATATCGCTCCTTTTCTACTTTGAGCCAGGTCGCGTCAAATGGGGATGCTTCGATAAGGTTTGACAGGTCATACTCTGATAAAATGTAAAGCAGACTGACATGAGGAGTATGGCGGCGGACCTCGTATCTCTCAAACAAGTTGTTCAGCGTGTTCCATCTAGAAAGCTGGAAATCTTGGAGAAAATTCCGTTGGCTGACTCTGTTTTCTTCTGCTATGTCGGCATGGTAAAGCACATTGCAGGTTGCATACTTCAGGAAAGGAAATGCGCCGGTAGCTGACTGGCGAATGGTTGCCATCTCTTGCGAGGAGGCTGTTGGAAAAGGCTCCGTAAGATCCAAGATATCTGATGTATCAACGCCTATGTATCTAAGGCAACACTGTTTGAGGCGCTCATGGCTTAGCCCTTGAAAGTTGCTTCCGACGTCCGGCCAAATCTCGGCGAACCCATTTTCCTTGAGGAGAAAATCTCTCACTGACTCATGAATGAATTGGACCGTGGGCGACTTAGAGTGTGTGACTTCAGCGAGCCCCTTGGAGCAATCCAAAATGTATCTCTTGAGGGAATCATGTGTGACCTCATCACAGTCCCACTTTTCAAGATACGCGGATTCATCGTTGGAAAGTAATGCACAATATAACTCTTCCGGTGTCAGAGGCTGTCTTGCGAAGAGCACCCACTGAACACATAGAAGCAGTTCGTCCCTGTTTTCGCCATCCCGCTCCAATATATCCCGAAATAAATCGTGCAGGTCTCCCGGAATTTCCTGAAGCTTTCGCCGAAGCGTTCGAACGCGGCCTCTATCATGCTCTTTGTTCAAAATCTGCACGACAAGAAAAACCCACATGAAAACTCCAGATGCTTTCGCTTGAAGTTCCTCCCTGATCTGTCTGGCACCATTGCCGTGGCCGATTTTCAACTCGCTATCCACGTAATCGGAAATGTCCTGATCGTGTCCTTCATGTCCATCTAGAACTAACTCTAGACCTTTATCGACTGTGATATGCGGGTAGTGCCTGCTGGAGAGGAGGACGAGAAATCGGGCCCGCGCATTAATAGCAGTCTCGCCGAGTTCAGAGAAAAAGTGCAGCATGTCTCGGATCTGCATTTCTTCACACTCGTCCAAGGCATCGATGAAGCACACAACAGACGATTGACCAAGACTGTGAATTGCCTGCCTAAATAAGTCTTGTAGTACATCGAGACTCCATTGTGGCTCATCCATGTCCCATACTGTTCGTTCAAGAGAATCGAAAAGGGCCACAAGTTCCGGAACGCTAGTAAGAAGTTGCCACAATAGTGATCTATACATTCCAATTGTAGACTTCTCAAGATCATTTCCTCGGGCATTGAAGAAGAAAGAAAGAATTATTTTGCCTTTCCTGCTTTTCCAGGAATTAAATGCGAACTTCATCAGTGTTGACTTCCCGGCACCAGGTTTCCCTTTTATCCACAGAACACCGTTATGGTCGCAGATTTTAGTGTCATCAAGCCACAGAATATACTCAGGTGTTCTTAACAGCCATTTGCAGGTTTTTGAATGTGCCGTTTTGATGGTCAGCTTGCGAACATCAATCTGGTCAAATTTCAGTGATCCTAGGAGCCTCTTCTTTTGTTCCTCAGTTGGCGATTGGGATAGTCGGTCGGCACGTCGTTTAGTGGATGGTTCCTTTATTCCATGAGAATATTCACACAAAGGGTAAGACGTGCCATCAATCTCGTCTCGAACAGGGCTCCTCCTCGGGTCCAGATATAAAAGAAGTTCCTTGGCACAGCTAGCAGCTGTAGCAGCAGCGTAGTGTTGCCAGGTATCATTTTTGTGAGAGTCCGCGTAGTCTGAAATACCACGAATAACCAGGCAGGGAAACTCCGCCAGGATCCCGGCAGCTTCCATTTCAAAGCACAATACGTCGCCTAGGGGCTGACTGGCTAGGTATCTTTTTCTTCCGCTTCGCATTACACGATCCCCAGATGCAATCAGCCCATAATGGATATGTGGAGAGTCTGTCGCACGCGGCGGTCGGTGGATCGCTTTCCTCTCGTCACAGTCATTGCACGAACCTTGACCCGAAATGTGCAAGGACTCTATGTCGAAAAGGATGTCTGACTCCGGTCGGGGTCGTTGATATGTGGAGAGCCCTTCACCCTTTTGTAACATTGCAAGTAGAAATTCATTGGTTTTGCTCGGCTTGACCCGGTGGTCTGATCGCATCCTTATCGCAGCAGATCTCAAAGTGGAAGGGGATGGTAACAGATGCCCTTTAAGGTCAAAGCCTCCATCTGTATCCTTTCCCAAGTCATACTGGATCACACCACCGTGTGGCCCATCCGGCATGCTGACAACAACATCACCTAGGCGAATATCGTGCTTGTTGCTTGGAACACCGCCTCCAATTCCAACAAGCAGGCGCAAGTCGATTCCGGGGAATGTGCGTGCCATGTATGTCGTGACTATCGCCGCAGCTCCCTTGCCTTGATTTCCTGGAAGGAAGGCAATCACGACATTATGACTGCTGAGCTCACCGAGTATATAAAGGTTCGTGTCTCCTGGCGCCGGCGGCAGGCTCCGGTGCTCTTTATCTAACATGAATCGCACGGCACTCATTTCAAACTCCAGAGCACAGATGATCCCGACCGTGTAATCTTCGTAGCTCAGGCTTTTTTGGCAATGATTGCGAATGGTCAGCCCACAATCCTCACCATCGCCACGGTATCTCTTTCTTCCCTCAATTCCGTTTCCAACTTGCGGGCGTTTCCGGAAATTGTTATCCATAATACACTAAACATCCACGAGGTCTGTGGTATAGCATATAATATAGCCAGTGAAAATATTGAAGTTAAGGCACTTAAGGAGAGAGGGAATTTATGAGATGGCGAGGCTGAGCACGACTAGCGCTGAGAGACCAATAACATCGTTGATGTAGCCGCCTGCTTCTTTGACCTGTTAAATAGTTGTAACTGCGATCCACTTTCAAAATATAGCAACGATCGTCCCCTAATCATCATTGTGAGCCTAGTTCTTGGTTTAACAGATGCGTAATCGATTTGGATGAGCCTCTATTAACCACCGAGCCGCCACTTCCACCCTCCTGTCTGAGCTTTTTAAAAATAACAATTTGTTATACAGAGTTGTTCGAAAGTGTATCTGGGTTGACTATTATAGTCACTCCCAAGTGTGAGAATTAGAATACTGGAAGGTCTCATACGCGCGAGAACTATAGAAGACCTATGTCTAACTGCTTGAAGGACCTCAGCGAACTGAGTTGATAACCTGTATGTACTAGATAGCCGAATGTATGGGTTAGAAGAACAGATCCATGTATGTAGCTACTTCTAATGGTATTTAGTGTAGCTTTAACATCTACCTAATTTCCAGGAGAAATGTCGGCACAGGCTAAGTTACTACGACCCTCTATCCTGCCACGACAGCCTCACCTCCTGCCTGTTGATCAGCCATGGATTTACTCCCTTCTCTTCTAGTTCTTTGAGTCTGATGAGCTCGACTTTCCACTTTCCCTACATCAAGACAGTGAGAACGTCCGCAGCTTGGGAATGAGTTGCATGCAGTCTCGTCACTTACCCCTTAGCGCCTCGCCACTAAGCATGGACGGTTCTCTGTGTCTCTATTGATAACGAATAAAGTGAGCCATGCTATGTCTTTTGAGGATGACAGTAGGTGATAATCTCACTGGATGATATGCTGCGTTTCATCGTAAGGCTCATGGATCTGGTCGAGCCGCTTGGCCCAGGTTTCACTCGAGACCACCTCTGGGGAGAAGCCGAGCAGGCGGTCATAGTCTAGGTGGATTTCTGTTGTGTAGACAGAATTAATGGTCTCTGCGGTTGCACCGATATCGTATAGATGCATCTGTTGGTCCTTCCTTAGTCTATGCGCGAAAGGGCTTACAAGATCTAGTGCCTCACTGTTCGGATGATGGTGTCCTGGATGTTGGCCCTGTCTAGCAGGTACGTTTGCACGTCATAAGGGGCCGCCATTATTTCTCAGGTTCGTGATTACCTTATTGACCTTGTTCGATGCGAGCAGTGACATATACAGAGTCTTTATAGCTCTGGTTGCATTAACTCCGTGACTGTCTCCGAGACACTTTGCCGATAGCTGAAGTGAAGTAAATCGGAATTAGGAGTTAACCTACGATCCATTGCTACAAAGCGAAGATATGGAGCATATTGCATGAGGTCTTGCCATGGATCTGTACTACTAACGATGGCATGCCCCAAGTACTTCAACATCAAGGATTCAGCCGCTGGGAGAGCAGTTGTCAAAACCGAAAACCACCTAAAACCTATCTGTTAATAGGATCATCATCTGAACACGCCTTTTTGAATCTCAGTCTAGTAATAATGTGCATAGAATCAGCCCTGTTTACGATATATTGAAGTCACGTGATGTCTAACCCTGATCAGCCGTAGCCGTCTCTTTAGGTCAGCAGCCCCACCCCCCTTCGGGGTGTTGGTCTGCTTCAGTCAAACGATAATTTTCAGTCAAACGATAAATTTGAGGCTATTCATAAAATTACTCAACACCACCCTGGGAATCGATCCAATATAGTGGTTTAGGACCTTCTTTATCCACCTGGCTAGCTTCCTGATCTAATTTAGCCTCTGTATCTGCCTGTGTTGTTGGTTGATCGCGTTTTGAAGTTCGCGCTCTCTTTATTCGCCGAAGTTCTTCCTGTCGTTCCTCTTCGCTCCTGAACTGAATATGACGCTTAGCATTATGTATAGTTAAAGGTC